>NC_134711.1:265279104-265524104 GCF_049634645.1 Pelodiscus sinensis
GGCGGCGGCGGAGGAGGAGGGGGAGGCGGCGGCGGCGGCGGGGGGGGCTTGATCTCCACCTCGGCCCACCCCCACTCGCACATGCACGGCCTGGGCCACCTGTCGCACCCGGCCGCCATGAACATGCCCTCGGGCCTGCCCCACCCGGGGCTGGTGGCCGCGCACCACGGCGCGGCGGGGCAGGTGGCCTCGGCGGCGGCGGTGGTGGGGGCGGCCGGCCTGGCCTCCATCTGCGACTCGGACACGGACCCCCGCGAGCTGGAGGCCTTCGCCGAGCGCTTCAAGCAGCGGCGCATCAAGCTGGGCGTGACCCAGGCCGACGTGGGCTCGGCCCTGGCCAACCTGAAGATCCCGGGCGTGGGCTCGCTGAGCCAGAGCACCATCTGCCGCTTCGAGTCGCTCACCCTGTCCCACAACAACATGATCGCGCTCAAGCCCATCCTGCAGGCCTGGCTGGAGGAGGCCGAGGGCTCCCAGCGCGAGAAAATGAACAAGCCCGAGCTCTTCAACGGGGGCGAGAAGAAGCGCAAGCGGACTTCCATCGCCGCCCCGGAGAAGCGCTCCCTGGAGGCCTACTTCGCCGTGCAGCCCCGGCCCTCCTCCGAGAAGATCGCCGCCATCGCCGAGAAATTGGACCTGAAAAAGAACGTGGTGCGGGTTTGGTTTTGCAACCAGAGACAGAAGCAAAAAAGGATGAAATTTTCCGCCACCTACTAAGCGGAGGAACCCACCCCAGGCGCCAAGTTTCCATCCCCTGGAGTGTGGGCGAAGGGAGGAGGTGGAGGGGGGCAATGTGGGGCTGGGAGCGAAGGGAGGGAGATTGGGGTGTGCGAGTGGGAGTGGAGATTGTGGACCAGGCGAGGGGGAAGCCAGTGGACTTGTTGTTCGACCAGAGACACTCTCCAAAATCTCCTGGGGACCAAGGAACAGTGTAAGGGAGAAAACAAACAAACAAACTTCGTGAAGAAACTAGAACAACCAGAAGAGCAAAAGTAAATGCTCTGCAAATCCATGGGGGTCGCTTCTGCAGGCTGATCGCCCCCTTTTACAGGAAGAGAGAGCGAGACCAACTCAAGCGTAAACACACCGAGACACACACCAAACTTACAAATACATACGTTTAAAATAAACCCTTAAGTCACCAATTAAAAAAAAAAACAGAGAGAGAAGATACCCCACAATCCAGCAGCTGAAACTGTTGGTGATGATGCTCGTTGTTTCTGTTTGGGTCTCTTTTTGTTCTTTGCTTTTTAACTATGTGTTTTATGAGGCTTTGTGACGGTTCTTCTCTGTGTTGCTGGGGGGAGGGGGTTGGAGAGGGAGGCTTTTGCAGTTCCCACTTCGGTTCGGATGCGTGGGGAGAAGGGAGAGATGTTGGCCCTTGTTTCATAAACACTAACTAGGTACCAGCCGGGCGTGAATGCTCAGTCACAGGCTTTATTTATACTCTTGAGAAATTTTCCCTTTCTTCGGCCCTCACTCTGCCATGGAAGCCAGCCGTTTTTATAGCTAGCTGTATAAAAAGTTACTTGCTCCTTTGTTCCTTTTCCTCCCTGTGTGTGCTTTGTGTTTCTATCTAGAGAGAGATCCATATCTCAATAGAGATGCATCTAGCTAGAGATACAACGCATACGTGAGCTGATAGACTGCCCTGGCTGCCCCTGTTAACGTTAGAAGAAAACACGCTCTGAGTCATTAAGTCTCAGGGTTAAATGTGTCCTTCCCCTCTGACGTCTCTTCCAAATCTGTTGGAGAGGTTTAGAAGATCGCGGTGGTAGAAGGCTTCCTGTGAGTAACAGGGTTTATTTTACTGAGCAGGCAAGCGAAATCACCAATGTAAAGAGGCAGGATTGGAAACGACATTTGTTTCTGCGGGGTCTGCATGTGGAGGGGGAACACATGTGGGTTTAAAATCGTTTATTGTAAATAATAAACGTTAAGTAGAGGACTTGTTTTGTATGGTTACAATTTGCACTATCACAGTATCCCAAATTGGAAAGCAAAGCAACTATTCCGTGTTATTAAAGATAAAGGTTTATATCTCGGGGGATTGTAAGGGGAAAAGAGAGAAAGATGGCCAGAGTTCGTTGGATAAAAAAAACCAGCTGTGTACAAAAGACATTCATGGGAGCTGGTGTTATTGGAAAGGCTTTAAAGCCCAAGCATTTCTGAAAAAGAAAACACCCTGCTGTTTAAAACAAAGACTGGACTCATGCATGACCTGAAAAAGGCACAGAAAGATCCGTTATAAGGTCTCGCTATTATTTATTTATTTATTTGATTATTTATTTGATTATTTGTGTATCATTGTTTGCAGCGCAAACATTCTATGCATTTTGAAACTGAGCACTAAAATAGAGTAGCTTCTGGTAGAACCTTTTGTGGATGGTGTAATTTCACAGTTTACTGCCTGTTTTCACTGAAAACACAAACATTCTTGTCACGTTCTTGTATTTAGATTTTATTTTAAAAAGGGAAGGTGATTGTAAATATTTTCTTTAATGCAGTACACACACACACACACACACACATACACACACACACACACACACAAATACAAACTGCAACCACGTGTGGATCCTGAAATGTCTCACTGAATTTTCTCCCTGTCCATGTATGTTTGCTGAGCTTTCTCCTTGGTTGTGTCTTTACTATATTACTTTTATTTTTATCATAAATATTTCTGTAACACAAAATACAACAGGGAGATGCGTCCCAGCACACTTACAAATAAAACAAACATGAAAACAGAATAGTTTATTATTGGGTGCATCTTTTTTATTTATTTCTGAAGCACGGCTGATAAATTCAAAGGATAGCCGTTAGACAAATACTAAAATTCTACCAAAAATAAAAATAGCGAGAGATGTATTTTTCTGCTAAATTCAGAAATCATTACTTTGAGATAGCTCTTATGTGAAAATCGGTGCTCTGAATAAAATTAACTATATATTAGCTGCGTGTGGTTCTTGAAGTTTATTCTATAACTGCAGAAAATATAAATCAAAGTGAAATTAAAAAGGACTTCTGAAGTATTTCTTTTCAGTTTGATGGAAAGGATTATGCACCTACAAAATATGTGTAAAGAAGAAAAACGCTTGGTGGTTTCAGGTTTATATGTTGTTCTGACTGGCCTACTTGCACTTAATTATGTAACAAAATATTTTATTTTTATTTTGTGTTAATAAATATGAAAATCATAAACTGATCTCTCCTTACGTTGTAAATGCAATTGTTCATTAGGAACGTATAGGATGCCACCTACTGCTTCAAGTGATCAAAGAACCTCTTTCGTTTCTGATGACTTGTGACTAGATCAGATGCCAAATGTAAAAAGTTACTTAATAGCTGGGATTACTTCTTCTGTAAACATAGTTCAGCCAAATCTTTTTAATTTCGCCGGTAAATCTGTGAATCAAACACATAACGTGATGTTCAGAAAAGAATAAAACGTTCGAAAAGCTGTGATTTTAAGTAACTGTTGATGTTAAAAACAAAAGCACTAAAGGTATTTTTTAAAAAATAGACCTCGTCCACCGGAAATTGACTTGTTTCTGTTGTTATTAACTTGAAATGTCATCAGAATTTTTAATAAATGCATTTGTAAAAATATTATTTTATAGAAAAAGTATTACCGGATATCATTTTTGGAGAGTCAGGAATGAACAAAAAAATAAATTACACACTTTTTTTTAATCTTCCCCATAACTGAAATGTTACAGGACAGCACGTTTGTATTATACAACAATGACCAATGTATGTATTGAAAAGTAAAGAAGTTTGTTTTGTATTAAGTACAATCCTTATCGAGTACAAAGCAAATACTATGTTAATAAAACAGATAATGAAAACAATAACAGCTTTGCAGAGTTTCCTATTTTTTATGGTAGGAAACTGTGCAAAACCAGAATGCTCTGCTTTCTGTGGAATGGATTTGAAAATTTCAAGACAGAATGCCAAGTAATACTGAAGCCTTTTTAATCACCTCAATGAGAATAGCTCCGGGGGAGGCTGGAAAGTGTGGTCACTCAAAGGCCGTTTAAAATGTTGCTTCTTAAAAATACTAAAGAAAGAGAAAATTCATTCCAATATATTGTCAAGAAATATGTTATCACCAGAGCAGGGAATTCAAGTTTGTTGCTAAAAAGTTAGAATTATTCTCCGTGCTGGGAGATGCTGCACACCCATTCTAGAATATACCTAATCTCTTCAGAACTCCTGGGCCGGGTCAGAAACTGTGACCCCTGCAGTAGAAGCGCGAGGAAACTTAGGTACCGTAGTCTTCAGTTTTATATATAATTTTCACATTTCCCGCATCCTGTGGATTTCCTGGTCTGATTTCCAAGCTAACTCTCTAAGACCTAGACTGACTTCTGGAATTTCTGTTTAACACTTGTTCTCCAATTGCTTTCAACTTAGATTAGACCATCATAAATGAATAATAGACATCCACTGCCATGATAGTATTGATTTTTACTCTCCTGTGATATTAAGACTCATTCGGTCCTGGTTCAGCAAGTAAAAGGCTCCCCAGAAGAAGAATGAAGTGTCCTACAGCAGAGATTTTATGGTCTATATCCCTCCCGTCCCTACTCATTCCTTGTTCCCTCCAAATAGAGACAGATTTGTCGAAAGATAATTATTTTAACTCTGACGGACTTGATCGCATAAAGCTGATAACTACTGCTGCTGCCCTCTGTTATTTCGCTTTTCCCCAAACGGTTTAAACTCCCTCCAGTTATTTAGGTCTTGCTTTGCAGCCGATGTCTTTTTTAAGCTTTTATTATATTTACCTGCTGATTCAAAAAGAGGAGAAACGCTTAATTGACTCTAAAATATCAGCAGCGGAATTCCAATTCGCAGGGGAACCTGTTTCCACCTGCGAGACAAGCCTATTATTATCATCAGTAATTACGTTATTTAATAGTTGATAAAATATTAGAGCTCAGTGCTGCCTAGGCCCCTTCTCCAGCCTCAGTAAAAATGGGCCCTATGCCAGAAGAGCGATGGGGTCTGCGGAGCAGTTTTTGATCACGTGCGCTACAAAAGGATGGCTGCAAATACAATTACGGAGCCGCCTTTAATAATTCATGGGCTGAGATTTAGAAAATTAATAAAATGAATTATAACAAGAGGCTAATTAAAAACTTTAGTAATTGTTGTCAAGACAGCTTGATGGGAGGCGTGCCGCACGACCCCCCTCTCCTGCTTTTGGAAAACATTTTTTCTGGGAAAACCTGAGAATGTGGAAGAGACTGGGTTGGTAGGGAGAGCCGGGTTGATCTGTATTTGATTGGCGATCATTTGTACTGGAATCTGATTCGAATGTGGGAAAAATAGCAGCCAGGTAGCTACAAGACTGCAAGTCAAAAGGTCCCACCGTGTGACGTTAACCTACAACAGGAGCTCACAGATGAGTGTTCGAGCAAACAGACCACACCAACAACACGCCAAGTGTCTCTAAACGCGCGGAGTGTTCCTAAACACAGGCAGCTGAGCGCCTCCAGAGCTGTTGGCTTTGCCTTATTCGGCTAAAGAAAGGATTTGGAGACCCAGGGTTCGAACGCTCAGTCCCTAACCAGGCAAGTCCCGCTCCCTGACGGACTGTAGTAAGCGTGGTCTGAGAGTTTTAAGAGGGCACCCTTGTACACGTCTATCCCATCGAGCTAGACTGTGATCTGAGACTGAGCGAGGGATGCAGGATAAGCTGGGCGTAGTGTGAAGCATTTGATTTATACCCCTCCAAAGTCAAAGTCAGCGGTAAGATACCACCTCAACTTCAACTTGCCCTTTGTGACTAGGTACTGCAGGGGATCAAATGTTGCTCCACTGATAACAATACTGAGGCAAACGGGGCCAGATTTGATCTTGGTGTAACTGAGACGAAAGCGGTGAAATTACACCAGAAATTTATTTGGCCCAAATGGGCCACTAAGGGCTGGATCCCCCTCTTTAACTTAAATGACTTTGCTTTGGCTGATTTCAAAAGGACTTTAACCTTCGCTTAACACGGAGCTGAGTTTTAATTTCCTTTGTTTTTGTTGACGGGTGGGAGCGAACGATAGAAGAAGAGGCAGCTCACTTGAAGCGTACCAGAGTCACTTTTCAAGCTCTTAGATCCTTGACACCGGGGTAAAGGATCTGAAGGAGCCCTTTCCGGTCCATTGAGGCAACTCAGATTTTTGGAGAATCTTAATCCAGGGATTATTGGCAGTCTGGACCTTACTGGTTCCAGTGTAGTGTGTCAATGCGAATTTATTGACATTTAAACTGCAGATCCCTGTCTGACAGTTTAATGACTGAGCACGTGAACAAGAATTTGCATATGCAAAAATATTCTGAACAAATTATGTGCTGTATCTCCTGTCCAAATTCCTTATGGTAAATAGTTGCTGTGCAGTACTAGTCCCTCATGCAACATTATGATGAGTCTTTCAACTTTCTTTATCTAAATACCCAAAGGCATCACTGGTTGGGGGAAAGGAAATTTCTTTTCAAATAAACGTGGTCTTTCTGTGTGTTTTGTACAAAACTCCTAACATAACAATGCAGAAATCCTGATGTCACATTGTCTTCTCGTTTGCCCTTTTAGAGATTCAAGTGGCCAAAGGGATTTAAACCGACTCTGAAAAATAAAAAAAAAGAAAGACTACATTGATACGTTACGGGTAGACTGTCGCTCAGAGCTGATTTTTTTTTTTTTTTTTTTTTTTTTTTTTTGCAGTCAGGTAATAAGCCTCTCAAAATAGCAGTGGAAATGCTGACCGACCCCCTGACTACAAGGGCTGTGGCATAGAGTAGTTTCCGGTGCTGGGTGCTTTGTGCTTGAGTTATAACCCTTCTAAAAATAAGGCTTAATAATGCCTTCATTTAGTGCTAACAAGCACTAAACTACAGATATGAGCCATACTGCTGTAAATATCTACACCTATAGCTAAAGAGAGGGATAGGTGTATACCCACTACCTACCCAGCAGGAAAGAAAAACAGCTAAAAGGTGTAAGCTAAAGCTAAAATGCTACGTGCCCTTCTTTTTTCATGTGTAAAAAGATGTTTCCGGAGGGAAAGGATAGCATGTCAACCGGTATTCCTCTTTGCACAAGGCTGCTTAAAGACAAAACGCCTATATGCATAACTCAGTCCTTGATTATGGTCATTATGTAAACGGAATTACTAACAAAAGTTTGTTTGGTAACTAATTATTCCACAATCGCTGCCTCTCTTCACTTCAGCATAATGTATACAAACTTTTGTACACATGGATCAGAATAAAACAAAGTGTTGACAGCATCCAGCAGTGGAAATTCACTTACACAAGACTTTTTCTCACTGAAGTGTTGACAATAAACATTTAATGAAGGCAGAGACTTGGATGTCTCCAGACAGTGTCAGAATACTTTAAACAGACCATTAGCATGGTTTCTTCTACTTCAAACAGAGCACACTATACCATAACATTATAAAAAATACAAAGTATGAAACAAATAATCTGTTTATACAGATATTTTAAGCTGTTTTCACCAGTTCTGACATCCCCTGTATTTAGGAACAGAAACTTACTCAATGCAGATTACTCGCGGTTAAAAAATGTTAAATACAGTTAATGCAATATTAATCGCCCTTTGGTGATATAAAATGCAATATTTTCAGGCAGCTATCGAGCTTTTCTAGAGGAAGAGCTGATGAAAACAGTCACAGCTGAATAGTGGAGAGAAAAAAGCTCTGTATTTATTGCTTTTGTTTGGCTTTTGGCTACAGAGACAGGAACATTCTAATGGGGTAAGGACATTTATTTTATCTGCAATCTATTGCTGCTAGAGCAGGAGTGGCAGATGGGGTTTGGTGTTATATTCACGGAGTAATTTAGAGCAAATCCTAATAACTAATAATGATTTATGTTAATTTCAATCACTTATGTGACTTTATTAAAGCAGTGCTGTAAAAGAAAAAGGGATTCTGGAGAGGCAATCTGTATTTAACTGAAACCGAACCGCATGCTTTAAAAAAAAAGAATTAGGTTGCTTTTGTGGGTTACTCTGCAAATTGTGACCTGGTGAAGGCATTGTCTATGAATATTATTCAGATACGGTACAGGGCATTCTTTTGAGATTGTGCATCTTCAGACCTAATTTCCGAAACAAAATGCTCCATGGAGAAAACCCAGATACCTACAACAATAAAACATCTTCATATTTATGCAAAATGCATTGATTGTGTTAAAAGAATTTGCTGTTTTAATGTGCTGGGTTGCTATGCCGTCCACGTAAGCGTTTATCAAGCCTTTATTCTGGCGGGAATAAATGGTAACACCCCAAAAGTACTGTATGCAAAACTTCTATTACGGATTGCATAAATGTATGGAGATCTCCGATTCTTTACCTACCTCCTGAAACCCTAGCTCCGGATTTATTCCTCACTGGAAGTCTCTAGTTAGTTAGGATTGTGTATTATCATAAATGAATGGCTGTTTCCAAGAATCATTTGCATTTTCCCCTACAATCTTCAGTCCCATTACAAACTGGTCCTATTGGCACATACACACCTAGTCTATGCAAGTGCACTGTAAGGAAGGGAGGTTTCCAAAGGGAAAGGAACCGACTAGTGCTTTTCTGCTTAGGAGCAGTTTGATGTACAGGAGATGAATCTTACAATATTTTGAAAGGGAGGGTGTTCTTAGCTTCTGGCAATTTACTTTCTCAGCTACCTTTCTGCGTTTTTCCGCCTTGAGGCATACAGTCTGAAAGTAAAACAACATCAAAGCTCCTGATTAACACTATTTCCCTGAATTCAGAAGACGACTCTAGCTGGAACGTTTAATCTGGTGTTAGCGTTTATTTTCGAACAGAACAGCCAGAATAAAGTTCAAAGGAGACAGGACAGTTATCTACGGGAGACTAAAGAGAAAGGGAAAGTGCAAGGCGTGATTTATGTTTCTGTCAAATTGCCGAGATGGATTAAATAAACCTTCTGGTTGCTGCATTCTTTGCTACTGTATTATGGATTGTATTTCCGTCTCCAGACAACTGGTAGGGAATATACAGCAATTAGCTCCTCTTTCATCCCATTGCACAGAACTCTGTTTTAAGACAGTTTCCTGAACTTCTTTGCAGAAGATTGCCTGTGTTTTAACTTCGAATTGTTACTGCATTTTCAATGCGATCCGGATCCATGAAAAGTCATTCCTGAGTTGTCTGTAATATCGGTTTTATTTATAGCAGCTCCGCTTTTTTTCTGGTAAAAATATCCATATTTTAAGGGGCGGAGCTGATTTTGATGTCTCAGAATGTTCACACCCGAAAGTGGTACGGCTACCTCAGCTAATACTGCTAGCATAAAAGGGCTTCAAACTCCTACCTGGAACTGCTTTTTGAACTATGGGACAGTGTTCATAAACTATATTCTGGGAGTATTGAAGTGTGAGCGTGTACATTGTGTGTACAAATGTCTATTTATATATCCATCCACACAGACAATGTTTATAGTTTTACATGTATCTATGTGTAATATATAATCTCTCTCTCTCTTTCTTTCTCTCTCTCACACACACGAATGTAGCATGGAACGTGGTGAATCTTTGTTGCCAAAGTTCATTAGTGTTCTGCCCTAGTGCCTCAGCACCAGGAACAGCTCCCTTAAAATTGCAGAAGTGATGCATTATTGAAAGACTGTATCAAACAGCTCTGGGGTGCAGCCTTTCTGTGCTGGGCTCTAGATGAAGTCTGACTGTCTGACTGCACAGAAGCCTCTAATATGTTAATGGCCGTAGGGGATGCCTTAGGTACCATCTCAAGCTGCTTCGCACACCATATGTCAGGCCGTTAGCCACATGGATCTATTAATCAAAGGGAGAGCGAGAGCGAGCTTTTAATACTCCACCCTATTTTACTACATTCTTCCTCCTTTCATTTTCTCTAACATAAAGCACAAAACTCCCGAGAAGAGAAAAATTGGATTCTCTTTTAATCCAACCCTCTTTAGACCCATTTATAGTTAGCGGGAAAGAGACTGTGCTATCGCCACCCTGGCAAGGTTTAGCTTAAAACACCGGCTCAACTTCTTCAAAAAAGGAGGTCTACCTCCACCCACACATCAGAAACGTTATGTCCTAGACAATCCGTCTCTGGAGGAAAGTGTTTTCATAGCAGTCTCACTATAACCTCCTATTTAAAGGGGCAGTTATAAATCCGACCCGCCTTCCCCACTGTCCCTCTAATACCACGTATTCCACTCTAACCCCTTCTTTCTTCAGTCTTAGCTCTACGGAGAATAAAACGATTGAGCCCCGTCCTTATGGGGGAAAGTATGTCACTTTTCCCAGGCCAGTCAGCAGAGTGGGCCAAAAGAGGAGACGAACAGCCCCTTGCACTTTTCAACATTGAAAATACTTTTAATATTGAAAACAACTTTCAAAATGTAGGGGAGAGAATTTCTGGCACATGTTGCTACTTAATGTTACAGAGGAGTCCTCCACTAAACAAGCTCGGATTTCTTCCAGGGAAAAATAGCTATGTATCCAAAATGCATGTAACCTGAATGGTTTTATTTGGACTAGAAAGTATACGCAAACTCCTTTTTTTGTGTGGAGGAGGGGTAAAGTAGGACTCATGACTCTGATCATGTGTTTTTGGAAAACGTGTGCGTGAGGGTGTATCCACACCCAAATTCGCACATGCTTCTCATAAATAATGTTATACATGCCAAATACCTGACGTAGTACACGGCACAATCAATAGTCACATAATAATTCTGCGACTCGTGCACTTTTCCTTTCCTCTGATGATGAATGAGAGGCTCGTTTATTCTTGCTTGTTACAAATAAAGTGGGCTTAAATTCAGTTTAGTCAAAATACGTCGTTGGAGAACTGAATCATAGGAACAGCAAGTTATTACGTGGAGGAAAAGGACGAAAACTCTTCCATATGCAATATTACTTGCTATAATCGGAAAGGTTAGTTCCCCTGTAGGAATGTGTGCACACAGACACAATATACAAAACATACACGTTGGGTATGTTCTAGCACACCCAGAGATCAGCCTAGTGTATTTACCAATAAATACCCCAGGGGATAGGGAAAACACCTCGAAACAACGACTTAAAACCGCACCATACTACAACTCATTATAATTCTATGTATTTAATACCATGTATTACAGAGAGACAGCTTCCCGAGAAAACATTTAGGACCACTTTTGATGTATAAGCATATTGAGTATAGGGTACAGTGCGCTGAATAGATTGTATTGAAGTCAAGCTTAAAAGACAGGGCTAACTTCCGATATTTTTCCTCTTTAGGCTGAAAAATGATTAGTGGATCTTGTGCTTAGATATAAAGCTACTGAGGTGACCGTCTTTTAAGAACATGTTTCCTTTAATAAAGATTTGATTTAAACTGCAATAGCATGCAAAGGCATTGCCAAGCAATATATTACATCAAGATGGAGATAAATAGATGGGGTGAGATTCGATGATTATGCATTTCAAACTCCCTTGCTATGGAAAGGCACTTACTATCTTACAATTTTGGTACACACACCAACCATCATTGCCTTCCCTCTAGTTAAAAGGTAACCCATATATCTACCGCTTTAGGTTTCCAACGCCTCGTAACTTAATTCCTTCAGGCTATTCATCAGCACAGTAATTAAACTAGCAAATGGATGTAAATAAAGTGAAATTGGTTTCATGACAGATGAGCCGAAGAGGCCTCTGACATGAAACAAGCCAGGACAATAATTATTTCTGCACCGGGCTCTATGAGGAACTCCATCTGGATTTATTAGGTGCTGCAAGTTATTTGCTGGGAGCAGGCAAGACAGGAGGTTTCATGTTAATTTGACAGGATTTTTTTGCATCCTAAATAGGTTACGGAAATATCAATCTAGAATTAAAACTTTGTCAAAACTATAAGTTGGCCTAACTCTGCATCCAGAATAAACAAACAAACAAACTAACCCAGTTGAAAATAATTTGTTAATCAGAAAGGGGTTAATTAAACCATTTATTTTTCCAGTGTTAATATTATAATTATAATCCAGGTTTCCATATAGTCCCAACCAAACTAAAAATCCAGATATTTTTGGTTGTCAATATATGTTCCACTTGGAAAAAGTCTTCCTTTTAAAAATCAATACAGCAAGAGCAATCGAGTGAAAGCAGGGGTTTTAAGAGCTCCTCTTTCAAAAAGTCATTGGCGATGACAGGCTCAGCCAAATCACATTTGGTAGGCATCTGCTCCCACCTTTCTGGGAAGACAAAGTTTACACCCACAGAAAATAAGGGTAGCACAAAGATTCCAGGAAATGGGGGGAGGCGGGCGCTTGGACTCCGGAAGGCTCAAGTGTAGTTGGAGCTATCCGGTCCAGCATAGAGTGGAAGTAATATACAGAATAAATAAAAAGGGCTCTCACAGCAGGTGGAGATTAGTTCCTTTTTCCCTGAAAAGATTAGAAACTGACTGCTTTATGCTTAAACGTACTCTCAATTATTTAAGCGCCCCTTCGTGATTAGCAAGTAAAAGTAACGCTCCAAAAGCGCTGAAGAAATGAAGCAAGGATAACATTGCTTCCCTACAGCTCACGTAGGCTTTCCAGCACTGTGGCTAGCTCCCTGCCGGCTAACAACACTCAAGACAGGGGAACCCTTCTTCGATACATACACCTGCAGGGGGGGTCGGGAGTGGGGAGGCGAATGAGGAGGGAGGCAATTTGAGCGTGAAAAAAAGACACCCGCTCTCCCGCAGCCAGGGAGAACATAATTCTTGCATAGGCGATTTGGACTTGTGAAAAGAATTTCCCTGTCTGCTGAACCCTCAAATCCACCCCGGTGACAAAAGCTTTTAACATGTTCTCAAAGGATGGGGGATGGAAAAAGGGGGAGGGCGGGCGTGTGTCAGGATTCTCTGTCACACCACAGCAGCTGATTAGAGTTCAGCTCTTTTGCTATGTTGTCCTAATAAAGCAACGCGCATCCTACATCCCTTCTGTAACACTGGTGGGTAATTTGAAAGCCGGAGAGGGATTCTAAAGGAATTTTATTTCCCTTTCTCCCTGACTCTCTCCCTTTTAACAAGCAAGGGAGGCTAATTATTTAAAAGTGCGTCTAAAATTATAAGACACAGCCCAGTTCTTTAATTAGAATACAGTATGAATAGGGGGAGCATATGGAGGAGAATGTCAAGAAGAGAGTGTCAGGGGCAGATCCTAGGAAATCTGTATTCATTTCTGCCTCCTATTTGTTCAGTAATCTCCACCATCATAACTAAATCTTGGAGCACTGATGTAGTTCGAGTTGTTGTTGACTCAACGTCAAAATTCAATCACTGGGGGTTTTGCATCAGCCGGGCTACTTATTTGTCTAATAAATCCGTCATTTTGTAAGAAAAATATTTGAGCAGCCGTACTTGACCTCTTGGTATCCACAAGTCACATTTATTTCTACCAGTTTACAAATGCAAAATGGAGATGATCATTTAATGCCTCCAGGTACTGTGTTGATATCTGATTGGATTTTAGATGGGAATGTCTATTTTAAATACCCTGTGATTAAATTGTACATATAATAGAATTCATGCCTTTCGAACGGAATCCTGATTTGCCACTTACACGCCTGTGGTTTTAAAATTATAGTTCACTGTAAGTTGTGTACGATTGTTTGTTTAAACTCCAATAGTGGGGTTTTATTAAAGCCGGATCTTTTTCACTGGAAAAGTTATTTGGACCCTGGAATATTTCTGACTGAAGTACATGGGATACCTGACTATTTTGTGGTAGTCTACATTGGGGAGGTTTTCTGCGTCGATGTTAATGTGCAGTTTTTAAAAAGGGGGCTATGCTGCACAAGTTTGTTTAGACTGTAAGGAAATAATTAGTGCCATGGTGCTTTCATTCTTAGCCAAAGACAAGATCAGGGTCCTAAAAGGACGAGTTTCTTATCTGTGCGAGTGAACGATTTCCCCTGAAAGGGCCAAAACCTGACCGCTTACTCCGATTCAGTGCTAATGACTTCCCAGGAAGGGATCCATTTGGCGTTGGTTGCCGGAGGCCATACTTTTGAAGCGATAGCGTGTTTATTTACCCCGATCGGGTCAATGCGACTGGTGATCGAGAACAAGAGAGGCCGGGAACCCAGTGGCTAGTTAAGAGCCAGTTTCATAACTAACCTTGATCCTGAACCACCGCCCTCGGCTCTACGCATGGGGAGCCCGTTCGTTACCGATAGCTGAGGCCTCAGTCAAGCTGACCTCTCTCAAACACCAATCCAAATGAGAAGCCGAATGCCCAGAGGATGTAAACGGGCTCAGCTCTGTGGAGGGTAATTAGCCCTTTGGAACCTCAAATTCCAGTCTGGGGCCAGAGGCTTTTAAGTTGGCCAGCTGCCCTCTTTTCACTTTTCAAAGCGGCCCTCCCCTTGCGGTAATGGCACAGGGGCCGCATAGCAGAGGCTTTTCAAAGACAAAACCTTGTCCAAGAATAATAGGAAAGACCCATTTTAGCGTTAGGCCATTGACCAGGCTGGCTTCCATTGACCAGGCTTCCTCTCACCCCGCCGCTTCGCTCTCTGGGACTGGAGCAGGATTCCCCCAAGCGAGCCTCCCCCGGAACAGCCAGGACTGGAACGCCAGCTGACCGGCGCGTTCTTCGAGCAGTTTCAGAGAAGGGGCCCAAGACTTTCCAGCCCATCCATTCCCTGGGGGAGCTCCGTGTCCCACCCACTCGAGTCCGGGGGCACCGGCTAGGGCAAAGGGCGGGAGCGCGGTCAGGCTTTCGGAGCACCCGCCCCCTGCTGTAGCTCGCCCTTTGGCGGGTTAGAGAGACGCGGCTGTTTGCCTGGAGTGAAGGTGCCAGCTGCCAGACTCCTTCGTGCTGCACAGCTCAGCGCCTCCCGGGGCCCACGCGAGAGTGCTGCCCGGGCCGGGTTGTTTGGCGCCTGCCCGGGGCCAGTGCAGGCGGCACGTCCAGGACAGGCCTGGGGAAGCTATAATGCTTCCCAATGCCACCCTCGAGCGCGGGGGGCCAGAGAGTTGCCAACGGGGGCTGGCGGGGCCCGTTCCTCGGGAAAGGCAGCGCCCGATCTGCTCTGCTCTCTCGGCCTCCTGGACACAGGCACACCTTGTCATAGGCACCACCCCGCCGCCCCCAGCTGGGGCAGGAGAAGCGAGCCAGTTCCAGGGGCAAACGGGCGGGAAACGACCCGAAATGGGCGTAAGTTTCTCAGACCCCTTCTGCAAAGACGGTCAGTCCCAGAGCTGCTAAGTCGCACACGCCACCCAATACCCCGCTGCTGGCGTCGCAGCCCCCTGGCCTCGAACCCGGGCTTCTCTTCCTCTCCCGAATCGCACTGCCTCACTAGAGTAACGCCACTGAAGTCAGCTGGGTGGCGAGGTAAGGGAGATGTGCTTCTCCAGACGGGTGCAGAGTTTTGCACGCAACAGCTGTAAGGATTGTGTTGCAATGATCTCTGGAGGTGGATTCACCTGGCCTGGAAGCAGGCCATCGATCGCTAGCGAATACGAACGTTGTTGGTCAAGGGGTATTACTGCAGAAACGTATTTACTCACCTGGGGAGGGGAAGCAATAACCAATGGAGTTCTTAGTAAGTGCGGTCCAGTGTAATTTGCCCTTCACTGGCATAGTACTGGAACTGTACACCCTAGAGGTGTATGCACGAAAATCTAGCCACTTTTGGGGAGCTGGTGTGCTCTTCAGGTACCAGGGATTACTTTACATTTTGGTCTGTCAGCCACTTCAGTTTTTAAAAAGTTTCAGGCTTCCACTTACAACTAATATTAGAAACCCGGGAGTAGCCAGGAATCCAGACGTGGCTCGCTGTCCTTCTCAAATCAGGTAGTAGGACAATTCTCATCGGGAGGTTAGAAAGTGAAGTAAATATGTCATTCATTCCACTTAGCACCACTCACTGCAAGTCTTTGAACAGTTGTTCCACCTTCTTGAAAGGGTGCAAACTCAAAAACCACATAGGCAACCTCAGAAAACATTTTTTCTTTTTTAAATAATAGCTCTATATTGCCAACAAGTTATTCATTTCCAGTTGCTTTTCCTTTTGTGTGTGTGACTTTTTCCTGCTTTCAGTAACTTTGAATGATGTGGAGGGTCTATTGTTCCTAGGTTAAATACTAAATTGTTTCAGTCAAAGTGCAGAAAATCAGTATTTTCCTATTAAAACAAGTCATTGATTATTACCAAGTCATTGAAAAGAGTCAATAACACAGTACCTGATGCCTTGTATCAATATAACAGCTAAAGAAGAAACCATATCCTAGCTCAATCTGAATTTGGCATTCAGTTTCAAATGACATGTATCAGTTGTGAACTCTTTAACCAGAGCCCCAGTACAAGGAAGGGGGGAAAGGTGAAATATTTGAGCATATTGAAAATATTGATGTTGGCCTGTAGAAATGAATGTACTAGGCTGTAGTTATTAACAACTTATAGAGAATTAAATCAATATAAATTAATTCAATTATGATTTCTAATTGCATTATGCATGATCAATTTGACACACTACATTAAAGATAATTAGAGAAGGACACCAGTCACTAATCACTCTCCTAATAGCTTAATGAAAAAGAACATCATATATTACCTGTGGGATAAATCTGTAAAAGACTATAAATGCTTATTTTTCAATAGAAAGTGTGGGAAAATAATTGTGGCTTTTAATAGTCATTTTAATGTCTGTATAGCAAATGTACAATGGATTTTTGATTTTGTTTTACATGTTTTTGTTTAAGTATTTTATTAGAGTTGACTAAAGGGGTGTAGGTAGGACCATATATTGGGGACTGGAATGAAGACTAACTTTTATGTAAAAATATCATGCTGTCCTCAGAAGCTTGTGGCAAGAGGTCACAGCAGATGGAGGTCCTAACTTAGCATAATGGCTTTAACATTTCCATGACATCATCAGGGAATCTGAAAAGGAGTCTAAGGATAATCAGAGTGGTCATTCAGAAGACCAGTAAATATTTTATGAGGATATATAGAAGACAGGAAAGAAGGTGGTCAGAAAGGTGAACTTGTACTGCTTAGTGCTCTGTGAAGGTTTTCACTGGCTATCAATTTTGAAGGAAACTCTGCACATTGTTAGTAAAAGAGACGGAGCCTGACCCTTGGAAAGCCAACTCCAATTTACTTTTAGTTGAAATCTAAATATATTTGCATCTAAATATATTTGCATCCTTTAGAGTGTACAGATAATCTGCCTCCAAGCATTTATCTTACTTTTTAGCGTAACCTAGCAATGTACAGGAGTCAACGTTCACTCTTCAGGTTGTACTCTGTTACTCAGTGCATTCCCAACAAGGAGTAAAAAAATGATTTATTGTTAAAATGACAGCAAGAAAAATAAATGGATATATCTGTAGAATAGTAACAGGATTATGCCAGTGGATTAATTGAATATGCTCCCTCATTTGATTCCTTTTATTTTCACACCTTTGACCAATAATGGGAAGATATACATCTTAGTTAGAATCAGCATGAAGCTGTAGCTTTCAAAGAGTTATTAAGCATTAAAGGAAACAGAGATTTGGTTTTAAAAGAGGAAAAATAGCATTTAACATCAAACCTTATCATAACCAGGTTTGTTTAAGAATGTTCAGTCTTTTAGCATCCAATGAATGCCCATAAAGTGGTAAGCACCCTTAGCACTCCTATTACCTCCAGCGGCATTGATGACTGTATAAGAAGTGTCTAGGAAGTGCTGGACTGGGCCTTACAATTATGATATATTGGCAAAGAAGTGTCACTTTTTCTAGTGCAACATTACTAGGAAAATTGTAATCATGGTTTTGAAATGCAAATACAGTGAAGCTGAGGCAGTGAATGATTGCAGAGCTATTGACACTGGGGGATTTGTAACTTGTCTACTGTTAATAAACTCCCAGTAAAGAGTACACAACAGAACAGTTGTTCTTCAGATTCCATGGAGAGAAAGTATAAATAGAAATGGGCTCATGTTACAGCTCACTTCACAATCATTCCTAAATATTCCAAATGCAAGTAGGACAAATTGCAACATCAGCTTGGTTGGAGCTGAGTTATTCACTGCATTCGTTTATGGGTCATTATTTTATATCCACTGTCCAAATTCAGGCTACAGACCTGAACCCCATTTATGATAATTTAAAAGGTGATTGATAGAGCCTGCGCCTTCAGTCCTTGGTGAGCCAAAACTCCCATTAGGTTTAGTCCTGTACTTCTGAAAAGCTAGAGTTGCCTAGACACACACAGGGAATGTTTTCTGGGTTTGGTGGGTAATGCAATCATCTCCAATCACCCAAAGCAGGCCCATGGCACTCAGGCAACTCAGATACCAAGGTGACAAGCACCTTAAAACACCTGAGGCAGATCAAAGGCAATGGCTACTATAGCACATAGACAGTAGTATTAGCCACAGCTTCAGTGACCCTTCTACGTGTCTATGTAGAACATTCCCTCCACATTCACTGGAGGCAATATCCACGTGCCATTGTTGCCCTACAGCATGGAGCGCGTGTGGAGACCTTCTGCATGACTTTTCCATGACCAAAGGCTCCACAAAGGAAGGATGTAGTTTGTTGAATTAGTTGATGTGCCTGAATAAGTGAAGGAGTTCTGTACATGAGCACACTTGCATATGGTTAATTTTATTTGTGGAAGATGAATGTGTCTGGCTGTTTTAGGACCTGGGCCTACACTGAAGTTAATGGTAGTTTTGTTTGAGAGAGGACTACAGGCTCAATGTGCATCGGGGTGAAATTCACCCATGCACTGAAGGCACTTAAACACCACCTAACCCTCATTTAAGCCCTATTTTGAGTGACTAATGTGGGACCAACGTGTTGTTTAGGCTTCACATTGGCTCTCTACACAAGGATGAATTTCACTCTGGGCTCATGTCTCTTAAATAAAGGTCAATGTTTTTTTTTTTTTAAATAGCTTGTTTAAAATAAATCTAATTCCATATCAAACTGGCTAATGAGTGCTCGGCATTTTTTAAAATCAAGCTATTCATTTAAGGAGCCTGAATATGGATTCAAAAGTATGTCTTTAAGGACTGATTTCTGAAAATCTTGGCCCACGTGCTTTTTATGCCCTTCACAAAGTCAGTTTTGTTTCTAATACATAAGCCAACCAACCAACTAATCAACCAACCAACCAACAAATACTCCAGCTCCTTTAAAGAGTTTATTTTACAGAAGTTTTGTATTTTCTACTTAGTAAACGATGGCTCTTCCTTTCTTGTCTTATATTTGCATAGCCACTGAATATTCCAGGATAATTATTTTTGGCAAATGTGTTAGCAGAAACTTTAATAAAATCTTGTTTTTTAAAGCATCAACATTAAAGTGGCAGTTTAGCTCCATAGTAATAGGGCTAAGTACATTTTGATTGGGGGAACATTTTAGAAATATTCAGAGAGGATAATTGTGTCTGACCGTCTTGTCATACCAATCCTGGTGGCAAACTGCAGTGCTCTGTGTGAATATGTTTGATTGCAACTCAGCAATTTTTGAAAATTAAAACTATATGCAAACTGTACCACATTATCAGCTAATTGGACATCATGCCTCACAATTTAATATAAATGCACAGAACTATGTTAGAGAAAATTTTAAATAATATAAAGCGGTAAGAGTGAAGACCTTTTTTTATCTGAGAAGGTCTTTTAAGCAGCCAGGGGAGACTAAAGAAGGAGATACTCTTCACATCTAATTAAATATTAATATTAAGGAGGGACTCTGCTTATTTTTATTCTTTAAAACATAGTTAATATGTCTCAGTTTGCCATTTAAAATATTAGGCACATTGCCCTAGTTTCACCTATTTAACCCCGATTGCAATGTTTAAGTAAATACTTCTGCTGTGTTATATGAGGGATTTGAAACAAAAAAATTGGTATTTTAAAGAGATCTAGGGTGTTTGTGGTGAACTTAACCTCATTCAGACCTGCTACCAGGTAAATAAATTGTAGCAGCTGAACATTTTGTCTAATTGATCCCCTGAATTTGTCTGTATTTGAACTGTGTATGATACAGGAGGCCAAACAAAGAAAGGGCAAGAATGCAGAGCATATACATATCTACATGAAAATGTAGAAACATTAAAAAATAAATTGGATTAGGAAATAGATGAATATAATGACCTTCCTTACTCTCAATCATATGCTGCCAGCTAAGTGTTTGAGTCTGAAAAATTGCACTAATGAAGCTATTTGAAGGCTTTTGTGGACAACTGCTTCCTCTTTGAAGATTAAATGAATGATGTTGATGTGATTAATCTTAGTACAGGGAGTGATGCAGCAGCCAGAAAATACCTTGGTGATTTTCATAATTAAACTGAATCAACATTTCAAAGAAATGCCAGTGTTATCACTTGTATATTAGAATTACATTCATTAGACAGAAGAAACAAATAATTTGAGCAAACAAGATTTTCCTTTTGGTGTACTGAGACTTATGTCATGTCTCAGAGTCTCTTACTATAAATCATCATTACTGTTTAATTTTAGTCTTGCTTTTCAGTTACTTGTTTTCTATTTATTTTTTCCTTAACAGTGCTAATGATTCATAGTTACTTGCTGCTGGTTTACTTATTTTCAGTACCAAATAGCCTCTCTCAGCTTAAAGTTGACTTTGTGGTTACTTTAGGATAGTGTTTCAGTCCCTGTCATTGAAAAATGATATAAATACTTATTGGTTTATATTGCTAATGGAAATAGACATCCCAGCAAGAGCTCTAGTTTGATAAGTGTTTATCTATAAAGAATGGAACAAGCCCCACAATGTACAAGAAACAGAGGTGACAACAGGCTTCACACAAGACTGAAAACACAAACAATATATCACCACAATCCAAGGAGATAATATTGTTAGCCTGATTGTGCCACCGTTACTCATGCTGAAATGCTCCATGAGTAATCCCACTGATTTCAATGCACCTGCTTGGGGGAAAACATTTTATGCAGTGTAAATAGGGGTAACAGAATCTGGCCCTTATGATTAGTTTAAGTGTTTTATCAATTACATTGCATGGTCTTTTATTATACAGTTAAAAGATTGCAATAATATAGTTTATAGAGTGTTGACAATGTAAGAAATATAAAGTTTAAAACATTCTTCCTACATGCAATGCCATCAAATTGTTTGGGTAGGACAACAACAAAAAATGTGGGCTCCTTTTCTTAGTACAAGTGAAAGTGAAGGTCTGGGGTTAATGATTACTGCATCAATACAAATTCTGTGTATTACTCCTTCTACCACCACTTTAAATTATTTTAAAGGTTTCTCTGTGACTTTTGGTAACCCTGATATTTACAGTGTACTTCTAGTCATTGCACAATCTTTCCCTTCACAGTTGTTTAATAGAAAAAAAGAAATGACTTCTTTAGCTTAGTGGATAAAGAACTAGCCTTTCACCTTCAGGACCTCAATTTTAGTCCATCCTGCAATCTTAAGTGAAATGGGTTTGGTGGTCTCCACACAATCTATAGTGCACAATAGTCATCAATGCAGAACTATAGTTTTACCCTGAATTCAGTTTAAAAGCAGCTCAGACCTGACAAGGCATGAACACCGGATGGCTAGATACACCCAACAAACTGAAGAAAACGATTTCCGTGATTGTGTCTAACTGTGTTATAGAGAAAACATGTTTCTCACTTACTCTATCTACCACGCCCTCACATTCCCCCCCAGCTCTATCTACACCCCCATCACAAATATTGTAAGACTAACGAGGTGTTTGTTGCCATCATGTTGATTGCTCTGCTTGTGCATTACTGCATTTTCCCCTATGCTGTGTCTATTAGGGGTACAGGAAGACAGACATTCACTTGGTTTGCTCAGGCTACTGTGCTGCAAATAAAAGTGTGGTGGCTCAGGCTAGCCACCTAAGTACATGCCCAGTGGCTTGGGCAGGTATATATTTGGAGGACTAGTCTGCTGGCACCTGCATTGCCATGGCCACACTGCTATTTTTAGTATCTGCACTGAAATAAAGCTACTGTGTTCCTGTATACCTGTGCTGGGACACACACTCGCAGCTGCAGAGTAGACAAACCCTTTGACTGTAATTTCTTTGAGTCTAGGATTCTACTACATGGTGTTTGTTCAGTGCTGAGCACAATGGGGCCTGGAGTCAATTACTCCCTCGGCTCTTGATGATTACCTCTTCTTTCTATACTCTCAGAAGCACCCAGCATTGGCTACTTTCAGATGACAAGATCCTGGGCTAGATTAACCTTTGGTCTGATCCAGTACAGTCGTTCTTATGGTAGCAAAGAATAAGAATATCATGAACATGATTAATAAGACATCTGCATGATTTCCACTCCAAGTATGTGCTATAATGTAATGTCCAAACTGGAATCAAATGGAATTCTTGAGGTGACTGACTTTATATTCATATCTATTATGCCAGCATTTTGGGAGGTCAGAGGGGCATGGTGGCGGTAGTAAGGAGATAATTTCAGAGGCAATCCAATACAGAGTCATTGCCTGTGCGATGGTGATGATAAGAATGAGTGATGATGATGATGATGATGATAAGAATGACCTCAAGCAGGTGGTTCCCAAATTCAGTATAGTGGATTGCCTGCGTGAAAAAAGCCTTGTATAGATGAATAGAACCAGCTGTGTTCAGTAACAAAAGTATTTTGTAATTATAATTTGCAATTGTAATTCACTACAGTAACAAATTATTTTGGAAGACTTGACGTGCTTTTCAGCCCTCATCAATTATGACAGTGGAACTACAACAGAGGGAAGAAGCATGATTATCTGAAAATGGTAAATAGTTACTTGGCTGCTTTGAGAAGAAGTGGATTTTTTTTTTTAGTGGAGATGGGTGCAAATAAAACACTGTGTCTAAACACCCCACACTTTTGAAATGGGGAATGTTTAAGATTAAAACATGGATCCAAATCAGGTTGGTATATCTACCATGGATTGAACCAACCCTCTGCATCTCACCAACCCATACCTGTGGGAAATCCTGATCCACATTTTGATACTTGGGCCTATCTCTGGCTTTGAGCTATGTTAAATGAATGGAGATGCTTATCCCCTAGAACTGGAAAGGTCCCTTGCCTTCATAGCAGAACCAAGTACTATCCCTAAATGGCCTCCTCAATGATTGAGTTCACAACCCTCGGTTTAGCAGACCAATACTCAAACCACCAAGCTATCCCTCCTCTGACAGAAATATAGAGTAAGAATATGGAAAGAGTGTGGGAATCAAAGAGGAAGTGGGCTGGTAGGGGCTCTTTTAGGCTCTGATGGCACAGAAAAAGCAGCAATGGATGGAGTCTGAGTGGGAGGGCTTGTCTACACTAGAAAGCTGTACTGTTTTAACTAGTGTGGATTAGTGTGGATCGAGTTATAGTGATAAAAATGGCGCTTTATACCAGTATAGCTATTGCTGTATAGTAGAGGAAGGGAAAGAAGCTATACTGACATAAAGCACCTTTATACAGGTTGGACCTCACTGGTCCAGCACCCTCAGGACCTGAGCGGTCCTGGATAAGAGAATTTGCCAGACCAGGAAAGATCTCCTACTGCCACTTGCTGCCACTTGCTCCTTCAGCCCTGCTGCTGGCTGGGCAACACAGCTGCCCTGCCCCCACTGCCATAACTGTTGCTCCAGCCCTGCTGCCGGCATGGCAGCACATAGCCCTGGCCCTGCTGCCGCGACACCAGCCCTGCTGCTGGCCAGCACAAGGCCTCAGTCAGGCTGTCAACCTGCTGTGGCCCCAGACGAGCTTCCTCTGCTGACCTTGCTGGCCTGACCTTACCGCCAGCAAGGCTGCTGTGACTCTGTCCCCACTGCCAGACCACGGATGTTGCCAGATGAGAGAGTCCCAGTTTAGGGAGGCGCAACTTGTACCACTATATCTGTGTCTATATGAGGACTTTTATTGCTATAATTATATCACATCCCTACAGGGCTGCGGGAACAATTTGTATAGCAGGGGAACCATGGAACCAAATTGTAAACACAGTACTTCTAGTTCCTCCACCATTTAAAAAAATTCATTGTCCTTTCCTCCCTCCTTTCATTTAACCTGATACTGTAGCTAATTATTCGCTTTGGGTCAGATTTCCTTAAGTGACCTGGTGGTCTACCACAGAGTCCTCATGTCAAATTTCACCTTTACTTGTCCTTTTGGAACCCCGCTGACTTCACTGTAACTCCCCCTCCAACTCCAGAGGCAGGAACCTTATAACTGAGATGGTCTTTATCCAGAGAATTTTCAGTGAAGAGTCTTTGAACTTGAAATCTGCTTCCCCCATGAGTGCAGCACAGCCAAGTCTATGGACCACCTGAGAAACTACAAGTTCTGTTTGTTTCTCCAGGCTTTTGAGAAATTAATACACGAGGAAGGATAAGGACATAAAAATGGCCACACTGGGTCAGATCAATGGTCCATCTATTCCAGTATCCTGTCTTGCAACTGCGTCTGGTGCCTGATATTTCAGAAGGACTAAAGGGAATAGGACAATTATTGAGCGAACCATCACCTGATGTTCAATGCAAGCTTCTGGCAGTCAGATGCTTAGGGACACCCAGAGAATGGAGTTGTGTCCTTGACCATTTTGGCTAACAGCCACTGAGGAACCTATTCTCCATGAACTTATTTTGTTCTTTTTAAAGCCTTGTTACGGCTTTCCAGGAAGACCAACACACTTGCCAGGCTCTTGGGAAAGATGGAAGGGTCCGGCTCTGTGCTCCCAGAGGGGTTGGGGCTTCAGGTAAAAGGGGTGAGACTGGGGACAGCCAACCCTCATCGCTATCCAGAGTGCACTGTGCCAAGTGCCCCCCAACGCTCAAAGCTGCCCAGAGAACACTATGGTATTTTAGCAGTATTTTAAAGGGCCAGGGCTCCTGCTGCTGCTGCTGCTTCAGTAGCGGCAACTGGGAGGCCTAGGCCCTTATGAAGCACTGAGGCCCAGGTCAACTACCCCCTTTGCTCTCCCCCTGTCGGCGGGTCTGTGGCCTTCACAATACCCCCTGGCAAGAAGTTCCAATATCCCCTAGCAAGAAGGTTGACTGTGCATTGTGTGAAGATGTATTTCCTCACATTTGTTTTAAATTTGCTATTAAATTCACTGGGATAGCTGTTACTTCAAGTGAGTGGTATTTACTGTTCCCAATATACTCTTGGCATAAAGATTAATCATAATCTGTTACTGGTTCAATAATAAGATGTGTTATAAACTTTAATGTATAGGTACCAGAGTGGCATTTTAAAAAATCCAAATTTAGTAACTTCAATGAAAATTATTTTTAAAAAGCAGTTACGGTAGCTAGGTAAGAAAAACTCAGACTTCTTACATTTGAGCTAAAGGAAAATTTCTGTTGCCTGTTATTTTCGGAAACACTTTTATGTTAGTTTTAAGTTGCACCTAATCACCAGAGCTCAGTTATCTGAGACACATATCTAGGGCCAGATCCAAAGCCTTCTGAAGTTAAATAAATGAAAAGAGGGATTCAGAATGAAATACATTGGCAACATTATAACTATTGCCAGTCTGTGTTTTCCCCATTTCAGAGAGACAGCATGATTTACTAAGGGATAGCAACATTCTGAAATTCTCTCTTCAGTCTCATTCACATCTTGCCGGATAACACCGACCTTCTGCAGTTCTGGTCTGGCTGCAGCTTTCAGCACTGAAACTGCACTGAGAAAAATAGAATAGCAGAAGCTTTAAGTAATTCCTAATTTAGTTATCTTTAAAAAAAAGAAAGGAAGGAAGAAAAAAAATGAGAAATCAGCAAGCCAGCCAGGTCAGAGAAGTAGATTGGAAGTGCTGTGGTGTATTGGAGCAGCATATCTCTGAAGACTCCATGGATGTTATGTTTTTTCTTTAGTGTTTCAGCCTTGTTATGACATCTCAGATTCATTTTTTTAATTAACCTCCCCCCCAAATTGGGAGGTGCTCAATGATTCTGAAGTGTAGCTTTTAATTAAAAGTAAGATACTGTCCAGTTTACAAAGGGAAGCTCTGAAACTCAGCGATGAGTGGCAGAGAGAAAAAAAAAGGAGGAGAGAATTATTATGGGAACAATGTTAACTAGGAACCTAAATGGTTGAGAAAGGTGTGATAGACTGAAAAAAGAGAACACATCCTGATGCTAAAGTGCAAAAGGAGCCACAGTCCTTTAGCACCAGTCTCGGGTGGTAGGGCCTGATTAATCAGGTGGATTATTCCAGTGTTCAAGGATATACGCCATACAATGAAGTGTTTATCATTCAATATGAGACAAGGTGAATCTACGGAGTGTAATTTGGGGGCAGACAATGAGGAAGGGTGGCCAGGGGTAATATACTATGCTGTCATGGTAGGCTTGTGAAGTGTAGAACTTGATGGTTCTGTTACATTTAAATTATTTGCCCACATACTATGGTTTTTTTAAAAAATATTCTTCTTAATCCCTTTATGTAGCCCATCTTTGGCTCACTGCCATTTTCTGGACTGGTCTATGGGCTTCCCCTGGATGGCATATAGGAATAGCAGAGACCCTGAACTCCACCTACACAGCATTATGCCAGCACTTATGTGGTGCAGAGCACTTTGAACAGCTCCCTCCCAACACCAGGAGAATTTCTCTGATGGAGAGGTGAGTGAAAAAGGAATAGATTAATATTTTAAAGAGTGTCCTCAGTATCCCTGGTAAAGCTATGATGTTCTCTCTTTTTCCTTCAGACATTTCTATGCATCCACTAGACAGAATTGAATGGGACTCCCCTTTGGGCCCACTCTTTAATATGCTTCCTGTGTTGCTCTTTAATCAGCTGGAAAGATTGCTTTTGAGCCTGGTGAGGGACTTCCTCATTTGCCTGAGTCTGAGCAGGCTGCCTTCACACCATTCTCAGGCCAGAGAAGACCAAGTGTCCTATTCTGAACCACTGAAGTCAATGGGAGTTTTATTATTATTTGTTACATGTATTATAGTAGAACTTAGGAGATTGAGTCATAGATCAGGGCATTGTCTAGAGATACATAGACAATGATCTAAAGAATCATTGTTCTTTGTTCCTGATCCAAAGAATTTACAATAAAAGTATTACCACTGATGGCTGTGTAAGCTGGACTGGTTCCCAAATCAAGAAATCAAAGTCGTTCTTCCTATATAGTAGTGCAAAGCCTATCACTAAACCATCAACCAAGCTATGTATTTGCTGTTCATTTTTAAATGAATATATAATTATTTACAAAATTCAAGTATATCAGTGCATACATGGCCAAAACCTGAAATCCTTACTCCACTTCAAGTCAGTCCTTGCAAATAAAAATACCCAGTTGATTTCAGTGAGAGCTTTGCTTAAGTAAGGAAAACAGTTTACTTGATGAAATTGATGCAATTTAGATGGAATTTAGGGCTAAAATGGAATTTGAAAAACAATGCCAAAAAGATATAAAAAAAGAAATAAGTTCTAAGTATAAATATGCCAGAAACACAAAATATACCAGAATTAGTGGATGCACAGAACTATTAGGCCTGGTCTACACTAGGGGATAAGTTCGAATTAAGATACGCACCTTCAGCTACGTTAATTGCATAGCTGAAATCGAAGTATCTTAACTAGAATTTTCATGCCATCCACATGGTGGGAAGTCGAAGGCAGAACACTTTCCTTTTGACTTTCCTTACTTCTTGTGGAAGCAGGACTACTGGCGCAAGCGTCTTCTCAATTCAAATTAGTGTGTCTTCACTAGATCCGCTAATTTGAACCCTGGAAGATCAACGGTGGCTGCTTCAATCTTATCTGTAGTATAGACATGGGCTTTATGAGTAAAGTGAGTAATCAAGCCTGGGGACGATGTTGCAGAACAACTAAATAACTTCTTAGCAACAATCTTCTTTCCAGACAATGAAGGAGAGAGACATATACTCAAAATATTCATTTCAAGTACCAGAGAGGCACCTCAAAGACTGGAGTCTCAAAAGAAGAAGTATTAGAATATAGCATTTGAATTGCATTGAGTCATTATGGGCCTGATCCAAAGTCCATTAAAGTCAATGGAAAGACTCCCATTGACTTTAGCAGGCTTTGCATCAGACCCAGATTCATATGTTAGTCACAAAGGGTATGTCTACACAGCAAAGTTATTTGGAAATAACTTTACTAGCGTCTACACAGCCAAACCGCTATTTCGAAATTAATTCGAAATAGCGGAGCGCTTATTTCGGATTTAGTAAACCTCATTCTATGAGGAATAACGCAAAATTCGAAATAGCTATTTTGAAATAACGCTGTAGTATAGACATACCCAAAGAGATTTGAAATGATTAAGAATTAGGTTGTTGATTTTCTGGAAAACATATGTAATGTGATATTAAAATCAGATTCTGTCAGAGGTCTGGAATTTAGTCAGCATGGTAGCTAGTTTTTAAAATTCCAGACCAGTAAACTTTACTTCTCTATGAGGAAAATGTGCTGAAACTATAATTAAAACTAGCATTATGGAACACCTGTGAGCCTGCTAAGAAGTTTCAGTGTGTCTTCCCTAAAGAAAAGTAATCTCTAGTCTATGAGATATGAAATAGGGAACAAAGAAGCAGTCAAAGACAAAGGGCTTGATTCTCATTATAGTTACATATATTTTAAAGATCCCTTTCATTGCTAGAGTGGCTTTAAGTGGCCTTAGAACAAACAACTCATGAAAACGCTCAGCTACAGGTTGAACCTCCCAAATCTGGGACTCTCTGGTCTGGCAACATCCATGGTTTGGTGAGGCCACAGATATTGCTGGATCAAAGAGCCTCAGGAGAGCAGGCTCTGTGGAGTCCCAGCTGGGCCAGCAGTGGCTAGGCAGGGGAACCTTGGTGTTAGCCACACCAGACAGCATCTGGGAGGCTCCGCCCTGGCTGGGGAAACCCCGGCAACAGCGGGTTCGGTGACTGCCAGGTGGCCCTGGCCAGGAACCTCCCGGGCGCAGCGGAGATAGGCTGCAGCAGTGATGCAGGCAGTGGCCAGGTGGCCTCTGAGCCAGGAAACCCCGAGGAACCCTCAGAGGTACCGGGGCCAGCAGTGGCTGAATGGGGCCAGTGGTGGCCAGGTAGCCCCAACCAGGGAATCCCAGGAAATGTCCACTGGCAGGTGGCCAGGCAGCCCTACCCAGGGAACTCCTGGCATTATTGGGACCAGGCAGTGCCAGGAACTCCCAGGCATCAACAGGACCAGCTGGCCAGGGAACCCTTGGAATCTTCAGTGCAGTGGGGCAGAGGTGGCTGGGCAGCCCCGGCCAGGAAATCCTCAGTGACAGTGGGGCCAGGTGGCAGAAGAGGAGCCCTGAAAAATCCCCAGTAGCAGTGGGGTGGTATCATCTAAGCAGGGCTGGTGGCATCTGGGTGGCCCTGGCAGGGGAACCCCCAGCAGCAGTAAGCAGAAGCCCCAGCCTTGGGAGCCTGGAGTGGGATAGCCAGCAGGGAAGCATTGACCTCTTCTGGTCCAGCAAACTCCAGTTTTGGACAGCTCTGGTCCCAAAGGTGCCGGACCAGGGAAGACCAACCTGTAGTATAATTTCATTGACTTCATTGACCTTATTTATGATTTACTCTGATAAAAATTAGATCATGATTAGATAAATATAGTTTGATTCTCCTCTCATTTACACCGGTGTAACTTAGGATTATCCATTAAAGTTAATGGACTACACTAAATCACAAAGCGGTGAAGGTAAGAAGAGAATCAGAACCATATAGTTCATTTAGTACATCATACTTGATTTTCATGCTTATTTTGTCTGTGTTGAGTCCTACTGTAGCCCACAGTGCTCACTTGGCCTTTGACTTTACTTAGCAGTGTTACACAAGCTTGGATAATTATCAGGTGGATAATTCTGAGTTGCTAAATTCTTGCAGTTTTATCATGAGGCTTCCAGTGGAGGTATTCCTTCAAACTGCTTGCAATTATGTGAGCAGCTGCTGACCACATTTTAAGTTGATCTGATCTTTTGTTGCCTCTGGTCATGAAACCCAGGAGTCCTTATCTTCAAGATCGTCATCCTTCAGAGAAACAGCATGATAGCCTACTTCAGCTATTTCCTGTCTGTACCACAAGAGGATTTCTACATAGCTGTTCCCGAATCTTCCTGAATGGCTCTAAAGGCACTTAGCATTTGCAGTGGGAAAGGTCCAGGGCAGGGACTACAGAGCGCTGGAGGAAAGAGATCAGTAGGGGGTAGCTGGTGGGTGCTGAGGATAGAGGAGAAAGACCACAAGTGGGTAAGCAGAAGACCACAAAATGCCAGGAGATCAGGGAAGTGGAGAGGGCAAAGGTGTCATTCAGAGGATCAGAAAGGGAAGGTGGAGTACTATGCCCCACCAGTGGAAAAAATGTGGGGTGGGGAACACTTCCTGCTAATAGTTCAATCATCAGAAGACAATAATAAAATGCAATTCATTTTTTTCCTGGTCTCTTTCACCCCCTCTGCCCCTCTTTTTTTGACTACCACAAAATTTTTGAATTCTTAGGCTTCGCAGCATTTGGCCTGGATCATATCTGGTTCTTTTGCCATCTGAAGAAATACAAACATTGAATAATTTTGTCTATGTATATTGGATATTTGGAATGTGACTGTCACCTTGTCTATGCACCTTTTAAGTAAGTAAATATAATATACTCCAAATGTTGCTGTAATGAGACAACAGGAGGGCTTAAGAAGTGTTTCTTTGTGGGCTGTCTGAAATCTCTATTTCCACACTCCTTTGTTCAGTCTCACTACAGGGAGGTGGCATCCAGTGTTCCCTGTAAATTGTGCACTTGTGTGGTTGCTGAGGAGAGATTTAAATGCTGCCAGCTGATGGGAAGAGTGCCCACAGCTAGGTTTTTGTTTCTACTGGTGGTGGACCTTCGCATATACCTCAGTGCGCGTAAAGAAATGTATTCGCACATGGATGGAAAAAATCTGCACATGGATGAAAAGATTAGAGGGAACATTGGTGGCATCAGCATCCAAAGCATAATAAAAAGCCCTGATATTTTGGAGGTGATCCTCAGGGACTGAGAAAGTCTGAGTCTCAGAATAAATCACTTAGGCAGATACCATTAGGACAGGAGGGGTGGATCGCACTACTCTCACAAAAAGGGCAATGACATTTTTAATACCAAGAAGTTCTAAGGATCTAAGTTCTATTGCTCTTCCCAAACACAGAGCCTCTGTACCCTCTTTGGTAACTGGTGTCACCTACTAAACCCACTGTCATCACTCTCTACAGCAATCCAAGATTCCTTGGAAGTCTCCTCTCCGAGAATTAACCAAGGCTAACACACAATAGCAATAATAATGCTTTGTTGATGAGATAGTACAACTTTTACTAGTTTTAAGAGTTAAAGACCAGTCCCATAATTCATAAGTGCTGTGAAGATGAACCTAGGAAGAGATTATGAAAAAACAACAAATCAGATTAAAAATGTGCTGTTATGGTACACATGGATGATATTGTATCAGACTATTATGTTTTAGGTAGAGAAGAAATAAGGATTTTACAAAGAACATCAGTTTTCACAGTTTTTGGAAAATGTGAAAGTATTGGTTCAGATTTTCAGATATTGTAAACTGGCATGGCTCCATTGAAGTCAGCAGAGCTGTGCTAATTTACACTGAGTGAGGGTCTGATCCAATAGCTCATCCTTTCTCCTAACACCTTCACTGACCGACTTTGATTTTCCTTATTAAATTCATGCTTCCTGTCCTCTCTTTCACTACTCAGTTCAGATTAGCCCCTGTGCTCATCTCTATTCTTGTCTCTCATCCTTTGCCCCATTCAAGCTGGTCAGACACTAGCCTCCTTTCTCCCATTCTTTTTGTGCTTTCTCTCCATTGAGTGGAAGCTTCTCGCTGATCTGGTTAATCAACCACCTCCTCCTTTTCTTGTGAAGTCTATGCAACATGCTCCATTCTACTATGTAGGTATAAACAAGGGTAAATGGTGGATTCTCTAGCTTGAAGTCTTTAAACCATGATTTGAGGACTTTAGTAACTCAGCCAGAGGTTAGATGTCTATTACAGGAGTGGATGGGTGAGGTTCTGTAGCCTCCAATGTGCGGGAGGCCAGACCATATGATTTTTTCTAACTTTAAAGTCTATGAGGGTATGTCTACACTAGCTTGTTAGTTCGAGCTAGGTAGGCAAATGAGGGCAACCAGAGTTGCAAATGAAGCCCGGGATTTAAATATCCATGAGGAGTAATGGTAGTTCAAATTAGGATCTCTAATTTGAACTACCTACTCCGTGCCACGTGTAGCCGCGGGCACGGAGTTCGGACTAAGGGGGATTTAAAAATGGCGGCACTTGGGAACATGCAAATGAAGCCTGGGATATTTAAATCCCGGGCTTCATTTGCAACTCCGGTTGCCCTCATTAGCCTACCTAGCTTGAACTAATAAGCTAGTGTAGACATACCCTGAGTTATTAAAAATGAGTAAGTAAATAAATAATAAAAATTACTTTGTCCTGTCCTTCCTTGTTCTGTGAGCTTTCCCTATCTTCTGTTGTTTTGTTTGTGCAAATAAGGACACCCTCATCTGATATTAATCATCATAACTCCATTCAAGTTAATGGAGTTATGACAAGTCACACATGCTGAGAAATGTAGGCTGCTTGAGGATGTGTGATTTCTTTGTTCTGTTCAGTACTGTCACTCAACAAGCAATAAAAATAGTAAGCACTGAGAGAGAACTTCCAGAATGGCAGATTTTGTTTTTAAATTAACACCACAATTAACTCCAGAGCTTTCATTATTCTAACTCCAGTTCAGAACCTAAGTTTATTTTCTTCTAGGAAATATATTTACTCATATCTCAGCGTAGTTTTCTACAGAAGTCACTCTGCAAATGTTATTTCCTATGTCTGTTCCCTGATACTGAAATGCATAACCTCCTTTTCTGACCTAAATGCATTTATGCTGGACTTCAGGATTCAAAACATCTGTCTACAGTCTTCTGACTAAGACCTCTGGAGGCCCATTTTTGCTTCTTATCATATATTACAAACCACAACGGAAGCCATGTGCAAATTTAGTTCCTTTACAGATTATCTTACTGTAATGACAGCTTTTTGCACTTTCATTACAACCTCCTTCTAGCTTCTTCAGATACTGTCGTCTCACCCTTGGAGTCAATGACAAGGAAATTACCGTCCATACATACCCAACTGGATCAGTATGCTAACTGTGTTTAAATCATCTTTATAAATGTGTTAAGCTTCTCAGGGCAAGGGATCCTAACATATCCTCCCATTCCAGATTGGGCTTTGTTACTAATTACTAATACACAGAGACATCTCTTTCTCTCTCTCTCTGTCTGTATATATATATATATATATATGTGTGTGTGTGTGTGTGTGTGTATATATATATATATATACACGCATAATATATGTGTGTGTGTGTGTATACCCCCCCCACACACACAATGTAATTAAATAATATGCAAGGTAGATTAATTTTTTAACAGAAATGAAGAGAACCCAAGAGAATGTAAGATTTACACGTTTTGCTTACTTAATATGTTCTCTTAGGTCCTAATTCAGGAAAACATCTCCATTCAGAAAAGCACATAAGCATGTATTTAACTTTAAGCACGTTCTCCCTCTGAACTGGATTCTCCTATAGCTCACCTGATACCCTGAACTGTGGTTTAGCTAGTTCTCAGTACAGTACACTATAATATTTGAATGACAGAGCCAGAAATTAGTTTTGATGGGGAGGAACTAGAGGTGGGGAATAGCTAGAATGGTTGTTAGTGCTTATGAAAATGAAAGACCTGGTGTGATGCTGTCTAAGGGTACGTCTAGACTACATGCCTCTGTCGCCAGAAGCATGTAGTCTAGACGTACCCTAACAGGTTACTAGCTCTCTGACACTGACAGACCAGCTCTGATTAGAGCAATAGGGCAGTTCACCAGTGTATGCATATCAAAGAAATGTTAAGAGAACATAGTGTGTTTATTGTTAGAATAGAACCAAGGTGAATGTTATTACATTAACCGTAGTTGGTATGTGTCCAGTAATTATATTTTCTTTAAATGCATGAAAGCTAGTGACATGATTATTATCCTGTACTTAATTAGCCTTAAATTGAATTGTGAGTTAGTGTTTAGATGTGGATTTATTTAACCACCTGAAAACTAATGGAGATTGTTTCTGGCTATGACATTGTGTTTACATTATGTTTATCTACTAGAGATTGGAACTTTGGAAGTATAAATGAAGAACGTTTCTGGTTTCAAAGCAAGAGCCATTATATTATTCAATGAGATTCACAGTCCCAGTCTGAAGTTCCTAATATTCATTCATCAAAAGAAATATCTCTGTGGGTCAAGACGTTGCCTTGGGTGAGCAAGATCTATAAATACTGAATCAAGGGAATGATTCTATGTCCCTGATCTATTTGGATGCTGTCAAGGGGTGTTGCATATATAAGACAGAGGTTCCCAAGGCCATTTTGGTAAACTGTGAGAGACTTATGGAGAACTAAGCCCAAACATCATCTCTGCTAACATTTTGGACTTAAAACTTTTACCTGCTTTAACTTTTCAGTAATTCTCATTTCTTTTTCTTAGCTAAAAAATCTTTAGTTTACTAAAGAAAATGGCTTCAGCGTTATCTTCAGTGAGATTTGAAGTATACCTTAACCTGGGGTAAGTTTGACTAGCTTTTTGGGACTGGGAGTAACCGACTGCATGTTAGTTTTTTAATAACAATTCCTCATAAAATCTACATGGTAAAAAAGTGCTAGACTACATGGTAAAAGAGCATCTAGACTACATCCAGTTCCGTCGACAAAGCAAGACGCTTTGTCAACATGACAGTGTAGACAAAAAGGACAGTGTAGATTCAATAAAGCCTTCTGTCGACAGAACTCTGTCGACAAAAGGCGTTATTCCTCGTATAATGAGGTTTACAGCCATCGACAAAGCTGCTGAGTTCTGTCGACGTTATGTCGACAGAACTCAGCGGCAGTGTAGACGCAGGTATAGTTTTATCGACAAAAGTCCACTTTTGTTGACAAAACCCTGTAGTCTAGACACACCCCAAGGGTGTGTCTAGACTACCTAGTTTTGTCGACAAAAGTGGACTTTTGTCGACAAAACTATACCAGCGTCTACACTACCGCTGAGTTCTGTCGACATAACGTCGACAGAACTCAGCAGTTTTGTTGACGCTGGTATACCTCATTTTACGAAGCATAACACCTTCTGTCGACAGAACTCTGTCGACAGAAGGTGTTATTGCCTGTAACGTTGCGTCCAGACTACGGAGTTCTGTCGACAAAGCAACTTGCTTTGTCGACAGAACTCAATGTGTCTGGATGCTCTTTGTCGACGGAAGTTTTGTCGACAGTATCTGTCGACAAAACTTCCATCGACAAAACGCGGTAGTCTAGACGTAACCCAAGAGTGCCAATTTATTACTGGTTTGGTGAAATCTAAGTATGGAATATACCACTCAGTTTGGGTTGTCTGCCCTGTTTTCTGTAAGTTTGACCTCAGATTGGCTTTCAGACTGGGCACTGTGACACCTGCTCAGAGGTAGATATTGAGTAGAAGGGGACTGGGAAGCTTAAACACACATAGCCCTGCCAGTGCATTGTAGTCCTGACCTATAGCACTTTTGCTCACCTTTTACAAAGCAATAGAAACACTATCAACTATGCCATATTATGTGGCAGGTTTGGGATATAGTTGAACATACAACATGGGGCAAACTGAAATCATGAAACTATTTTTTATTGTAATCACAGAGGTGAAAAGCTTATCTATGAACTTGCAGGCCCATGTAGCTCACCAATACATTTGATAAATATGTTGAAGCCTAGAACAAAAACAAGAAATAAAACAACAACAAAAAAGTCTCCTAACTCCCTTATTTTGTTGATGTATAAATGGAGGAAAACAAATCTAAGGAAACCATGTAAGAATCATTCAGATGAACACAGTTGTATTTGATTAATATTTAAATAAATATAATAAAATGTATTTTATGAAGAGAGTTATTTTTAGGATAACATCTTGACAATAATCACTTAAAATAAGAAATTAATAAGAACATGTTCCTTTATATTTTATTGTATTTCCTATGGGTTTTATTTCTTTGACTTTCATGCTTGTATGGTTAATAATGAGGCAACTGAAAACTAGTCATTTATGACATGGCAGAGGTCAAAGTGGAAATGGATTAGATCAATTCAATGTTTCCTCAAGGCACATCAATATATTACATTTAGCAACCTCACAATGATAATATCTATTCACAATTTTTGGACTACAAGTTCCACATATCTTAACTGTCCTATTCGTTTATTATTCATTGGATTCCCTCCCATTGATTTTGCCTCTTTTAGCCTTTTGTTTTCCATCATTTCTTTAGTTACTTGGAAATTTTGTGAGTGGGAGATGCATTTTAATGCTACTTGGCAGTGTGTCAGATCTGGACTATTTTCTTTAGAATGTTGATGTTTTGTCTTTACTGTACAATGCTTTTATAATTATCAATGGACATCTCATAAATTGATTACATAAATAAAGAAAGCCAAAGTATTTATGCTTAGAAAGAATACATATTTATTTTCTGTATATTGGTAAACCTCTCCCTCCCTCTTTCTTACTCGTTCTCTTTATCTCCCTAAAGTACTGATTCAAGTAAGTTGCTTTTCCTTGTTTCAGTATTTTGAAGTACATTTAAATGCAAAAGTGGAAATCTTGATGGCTATATATAACTTGAGAGTAGTAATTACGTTTATAATTTTGAAGGGGAAAGAAAATTAATCCCTCCCTATCTGAACCGTGTATCAAATATCAGAAATATCTCAATCCACTGTTTTTTTGTGACATATAATTCAACTGAGTATTTTCTTGTGGCATTCTGCAAAGATTTTGAATAACATATTATTCAAAGGAAAGTGACTGAAGAAATCTGTGATGAACACAGATTTCAACAAGGGGAGCTCGCCTTGACTCACTCCCTTGCCAGCAGGGACATTGATCGAGGTGCCATACTTTCTAAGGTGCAAGGAAGATGGTATTGTGGTACCAGCCACAGTGGGAAAGGAGTGGGTAGTTTGGACCTTATATGCTGATAGGAATGCCATTGGGAGGCTAGCTTAATGATGGCTCCATCTAAACAAAGCTCTTTGACAAGCTGTTAGTCTGATTTATGTCTATCAAATCCAGTGTGGTTGAGTAGCTTTGTCAGTGCCCTGATAAGCCAAGATCTGTACCAGTTCCCCTCATGTGGACAGAGGAAAAAGTAGAGATACTATACTGGGATAGGTCCAGTGGAGCAGCAGTCTCTGTTCTGAGAGCCAGGAGTGCAACACAAATGAAGTAAAAGTGGCAGCCGGTCTGAACTTTGATTCAGTGAAGGGCAAGTTGTGGAGCAGCCATTTTCAAAAAGTTGGGGAGTGGAAGTCACTGTGGGTAAGTTTTGGGAATGGGAAAATTTGTCCCGCTCCTCTGCATGTCCATCATCTTTGTCCTTTCAAGCCAGTCTTGGGCCTTTTGGGGAACTTTCTCCTAGGGATCCATGTCTTTATTTGAAATTAGGCAGAAAGAGCTGCAGATGAAGGCAGCAGTGGATCCTTCTTTGCTTTACAGCCACACATCAAAGTCCATCCACTATTTACCCTGTTTTTACCACTTGGGTTTTTCTGACATCACCCAAGACTCTCCCGGTTTGGGCTACCTGGCAATGCTTCCCTCTTTTAAAAACAACTGCGTCAGCACCATGCAAACTGCAACATGAAACAACATGGTAGATGAGTGGGTGTCAGAGGAGGGGTTAGGAAAGAGATCACTTCAGTATGCAAAGAAACAAATGTATTTGATGAGAAAATCACATATAATGGGTATTTGGACCTAAGCATGGGAAAAGCTCTAGTGCTAGCACTTCTCCTGAAATACAGCACACCCCGATGTCTTTAATAACAAACAACACATCAGTGGCTAACACTGTATACATGTCAAACAAATGAGGAAGGAAATGCTTCTGGATACAACTATAGTACATGCAGCAATAATTTCAATTGAAACATCTATTGCCTGTTTCAGGTGTAGAATCATGTAATACTCACAGTCTAGTAGAGCTAACAATATACATCACAGTTCTCTAACGGAAAGGCTGGGCACTTTGATGCACGAGCATTCAGTGATTTGAATAAACACCACATGCACATTTTTGGTTTACAACAGGCAATTGCACTGGTTCTTGTATCCATTATACCTCTCTTTTCCTCCCAACTTTTTTCCACATGCACCAATTCAGCTAAATGATGTGCTTTCCGGGAATTTAGGAAACTCCTGAATATCCTGAAGTCAAGGGCTGGCTGCTAACTTAAAACAATTGTGTTATTTTGGATTGAGAGAAAAAAATGAAGAATAGCAGCTTTGTTCTATTACTGTGGAGGCAAGGGATGGGGTGTGGGAGGTTTCTAGCCAGTTTGGGATGGAATGGGAGAGGCACTCTACCCTGCCCTGTCACCCTCATGTGTGAGTAGAACTTGGGAGGTCTTACTATATCTCTCCCCCCAATCTGATTGGCCATCTTGAAGACTGTGGGAGCCTGCTATCAGCCAATCTACTCCCCAGCCCCAAACTATGAAAAGGGGCACAGGTTTAAAACTTTTTCAAGGGTGCAGGGGCACTCTTTTCCCTTCCCAACTCCCCCAACAGCAATTCTGTATGATAAGACAGGTAGGTCCCTAAGCTATTTCTTGCAAAAAAGGGCTTAAGTACCAAAGCTGCCTGACTTTCAGAAGAGGGGTGTGTAGTATTGGCTTGCTAGCAGAGATTGGCTCCTCCTTGCTATCCAGACTTAGGTGCCCAACTCCAGGAGAAGGGCAAGGGTTAAGACACATCTCCCTGATGCTGGTTTAGGAAGCTCCCTGACTAGCATGATAGCTTTTGTGGGTCCCATTCTCAGATGCCTGTTTCTCCCCATTCATTGTAGAGGGAGCGTAGGTGCCTAACTCATGGCTTATGGATCCCAGTGGTTTTCATGGTACGAACAGGTCATGTCATGAGGCCCTCCTCTACCTACCCTTAAGTTTGCCCAGCATGCAGTCTCCCTGAAGTTACTTGGGTAACAAGCCCGTGATTAAACTGTCCATATTGCCAATTTGTGGCTTTATGAAGCAAAGGGGAAAACTGTTCACCAGGATACACACTAAGGCTGTCTACACTGGCATGATTTTGCACAACTACTTTTAATGGAAAAGATTTTTAGCCGATGGCCATTTTAGCCATTGGGCTTTCTTGCGCAAGAAATTAACATTGCCTGTCTACACTGGCCTCTTGCGCAAGAATACTTGTGCAAAATGGCTTATCCCTGAGCAGGAGCATCAGAGTATTTGCGCAAGAAGCACTGATTTTGTACATTACAATGTCAGTGTTCTTGCACAAATACTCACGGCCAGTGTAGACAGGTGGCAAGATTTTGCACAAAAGTTGCTGCTTTTGCATAAAATCTTGCCAATGTAGACACTGCCTATGACAGCAAGATTTGAGGGCAAAGTTCACTGGCACAGCTTTTTGAACAGTCCAGATATTATTAATATTCTGGCACCATAACTCTTTCGGAACATCCAACGTTAATCTCTGTAAATCTGCCCTGGTCTGCCAATCCACTGAAAGATAGCCCATTGATGTATTCACAGGCTAGATGAAGAAGGCACAAAACTTGTACATAGATCTCATCTATAATGTCCCCACAGTTAGTGAACCTCAGTGTCTCAAATCCATCTATTAGTTCCTGCATATTGAAAAGTGTCATATGTCTGGGCAATAGCATATGTCGAATCACCTTGCACACCTCCATCTTAGTCACCCATACTGTGGATTTCCCTATGACAAATTGGTTGACCAATGACCACTAGCAACCATATGGAAATTACCACTTTCTTCTCCATAGTGAAGAGTTCTCATTCTGCTGTTCTGGTGGTGCTTCAGGGTCTGCCTAATCTCAGCACATTCCACTTCCAAATTTCTGGAGCCACCGCTGATCATCTCAGTTCTCCAAAATAAGCTGGACCCACCATTCAGGGCTTGTAGACTGGGACCCAAAACATGGCTCCACTAAGTGCAATTTTTCCAAGACTAAAGCAAGCAGGAATTCCTAAGTGGCATGTATTCTTCTTTAGTTACTCCCTCTGCTTGTGAATTCTAGCTTGCACCTCAGGATCAGAGCATGACCTTGTCCTGTCATCACAGTGGCTATGAGTTCTGCATTCTGCATGCTAGTGATGAGAAGTTTGGATGAATTCTAGACATTATTACCAGACTTGTCAAGAGTTCAGGAGACATGCTTTCAGGCAGAGATGGCGGGTACACAACTAATAAGGTACAAACCAAGTTGAAAGTCCATGAAAAGATATGGCAGAAAGAACAGCCTCATGCAATGGTGAACACATTCCCATGATGCGTTGCAATCCATTCCCAGAGTTCCCAGCACCAAAAGGTATGATGGGTGTTTCATCCCTATTTCCACAGAGCTCACCATCCCATGATGTCGTTCTTTCTGTCACATTGTTTCATGAGCTTTTGACTTTGTTTTGTGCCATTTTTTACAGCCTTGTTAGTTGTGTACCTGCCATCTCTGCCTGAAGACATGGTTTCTGAACTGCTGATAAGTCAGATTCAGTTTATGGATCCTTAACTTTGATTCTATTCTCAGGTCCTGGATAAAATGTCAGCCGCAAATGAATGACTTTCTGCAGTCAATTCAATGGTTTGCTCAATTTGTTGAAATTTCAGTGAGAGCATTAGATTTCAAACCCTACTTTGAAATGGCTAGTAAGAATTAGATTAGATTAGATTAGATTAGATTAGATTAGATTAGAAGGGGATTCCATATGGGTAGCTGTGAGAAATCTTCATGGCCAAATTTGAATCCAGGCGTTTCCTTCTCAATTTGTGTATATTCAAAATCTGTGTATGTCTCCAGTGAAACTGAAGATGTAATATCCAGCTTAGATAGACACTGACACCCTGGGTTCGTACATGGGCAATTAGCCCATTCTGCTAGCTTTTAGCCTGCTAGCTTTATCAGAGCTGGCATGGGTATGTCTGACTAGAAATTACACCTCTAGCTCTAGTGTATGCACAGTGTGTTTCAGATCACCACTGCCACATGCCCTTTAAAGAAGTGCCACACTAACCATGCATCAATGGCAAGTTTTTTCCATTCATCACTCTGTAAATAAATATTTCTCTTGGCTATAAGCATTGTACTGTTCCATGGAGTATGTATGTGTGTGTTTGTTCCAGGGAAGGGGGTTGAACAGGTGCCATGGGATTGGTAGGGACTTTCCCTGCTGCTCTCCTGTGTGCCCTTTTCTTGGCAAGAGCTGTCTGCTTAGCAGACTCCAGCTTGGCCATGAGGATGCTATAGTAACACATACAAGAAAGGCCTTATTATTGGGTACAGATATGCAAGAGCCTGATTCTTCTTATGGGAAAGGGGCATCTGGAGTTTTGTGGCATGGACACTAAAAATACTGGGAACCTTTGTAAAATCAGCATCCATAAAAGAAATGAAGTGGCTCTGTCCAAAAAGCAATGTTTTCATCTCCATGAATAACTGTTGTATTTAAAGTACATAAATATTTGATGATTAACTTTTGCTAAGAGCTGTGCTATCTCAGCTCATGCAATAAATTCAAACTCAGAAGAAATACCTTGGACAAAACACTAAGGACTCAACTGTACCTTGAAAGCATGGCATTGCATCAGAGGTAGTGTAGAGAGGCATTGCTTCAGCAGGAGTGTTACGAGGGATTAGACAATCCTTCCTAGAGCACCTGGAGAATTCAGCTAATGGACTACATTGATAGAGGGTGCACCATACACTCCCCTCCCCCCCATATGCAGAGAACTCTTCTGGCCCATGTACAAGGAGTGGAGCTAAAGGCCTTCCCTTATTGTGCCTCCTCTCCTGTAATAGAGCTAGCACCACTAGATGCACTAGGCAGATGTAGTTCTAGTACTAAGAAGAGTGCAAGTCCTATAGGAGGGTCTGCTTCTTGAGAGGGAAAACACTGATCCTTCTCCACACCTGTAATCCTGTGTACAGTTCTGTCTTAAATCTGGATTCTTAGCAGAAATATCCTTCCGTGTTTATGTCTAGAATTTAATGCAGCTGTAGCCTGAGTAAACAACCTTTTTTTCCTTAGTGACTGAAAGATTGGCATGTAGAAGTAAGTTCAATACATTGCGTATCACTATAGAGTAATATTGCATGTCAAATCAAACACACTTTACTAATTCAGGTTGAACCTCTCCAGTCCAGCACTCTCGGAACCTGACTGATGCCAAACCAGAGAATTTGCAGAACCATCGGAGGTCAATGTTGTCTAGCAGCATTACCACCACTTCCACTGCTTAGTGGGCTCTTAGGAGACATTTTGGGTTTAAATTAAAGCTAAACAACAGCACAGAATACTGAGAGCCAGGACTGGTGGCTGTAAACAAACTTTATGGGACTGCGGGAAACCTGGCCATACCCATCCTAAGTGGACATCCAGCTAATTAAAATCACGCTAGACCATGGATATTGCCAGACCAGAGAGTGCCAGACTAGAGAGGTTGAAACTATACATTTTGACCCTGCAGTCTCTCTCTCAAGTTCTTTTAGAAGCTTGGTTGTACTTATTAATGGCATTTTCTGGCAGTTGGTTGTTTGGCAGTCAAATGTAGTAGGCCAACCTCTTTTGAGGTCTATGTTTAGCAATCATCTGACCCATTCAGTTTGGTTTGGGGGTTATTGAGTTTTTGGAGCATTATGTGCTGCAGGGCAGAAAGCATGAAGGCTTCTTTTTGAGTCTTTATCTCCCCACACCTCAATGAGGCCCAAGATCTCTTGGACACTCCAGGCTGGGGCTCTTCTGCACCCCTGGGAACTGGAGCCTGTGTCAGCAGTCGTCCCAGTGTCCAACGGATTGTTGGAACTCATGTCCTTGTGTGCCAGGGTGTGCTGCTTGCTTGCAATGGGCTCGCAACACTGGCCACATGGGACAAGCCAATTTACTGTTCTTGGGGCTTTTTGAGATCATTGGGAGAGCAGTAGAGGCAGAAGTGCTGGCCAGAGCAGACAGCTGCGGGAGGCCTCCTGGAGGCCAGTAGCATCAAATTTCTGGCTATGCTGCGTCTACACTAGCATAACTCGGACCATGCAAAGTCAGGAATAGTGCTACTCTGGGGCTGTGTCTACACTGCACCCCTTTTCCAGAAAAGGGATGCAGATTAGACACATCGGAATAGCAAAATCCGCGGGGGATTTTAATATCCCCCGCGGCATTTGCATTAACATGGCTGCTGTTTTTTTCCGGCTTGGGGATAAGCCGGAGAAAAGCGCCAGTCTAGACGTGATTCTCTGGAAAATAAGCCCTTTTCCGGAGGATCTCTTATTCCTCCTTTGAAGTAGGAATAAGAGATCCTTCGGAAAAGGGCTTATTTTCCGGAGAATCACGTCTAGACTGGTGCTTTTCTCCGGCTTATCCCCAAGCTGGAAAAAAGCGGCAGCCATGTTAATGCAAATGCCGCAGGGGATATTTAAATCCCCCGCGGATTTTGCTATTCCGAAGTCTACAGTAGCATCCTTTTTCCAGAAAGGGGTGCCAATGTAGACACAGCCCTGGTGAAAAGCAGGAGTACCGAAGTCAACTTCTAAGGGTGATGCCATAGGCTTGGTAGTGTGAACACATCATGTCTTAGAAAATCAACCATAGGCAGCTAAATTCGACTTAAAGTCCTAGTGTAGACTAGGCCAGAGGGCTGCATGAAAGAAGGTATGTACTTGAGTACATCAGTGAGGATGTGGGGGAGCTATGTGGCAAAGGAAAATAGGCGGGAAGGAACAGAGTTATGATGGTTTATATTTGATACCATCTGAGATGGGAACACGGTGGAGGGATTCAAAAGGCGGGTCAAACTGAAAGGCAAAGAAAATAAAGTGAGAAATACCATTCTCTATGCACTGAAGGAGGAAAAAATATATGAAATTTCGTGCATCCCTGAGACTTTTATGAAAACCGGGTTTACCTGTTCATTGTTAATCTTACTCTCTAATGAAGCTTCATCTTATAACTAGCTTAATATCTAATCTATTACTCTAATGTATACATGTGTGTAAATAAATGTCATAATTTTAAACAGCAATATAAAAATAAACTAAAACATTATAGGCCTAATTTGCTAAAAGGCAGATGATAGATTTTTATATTTGCCTGGAATAAACCTTTTTATATAGAACTTGATTGTCAAATTTATGCTAATAGAAATTATAGTAACACTTTATTCATAAGGGTAATTTTAAAACGATTTATGAATGGGCCTAAATATCTTTTTTATTTGGTATTAATAGGCTGGCATTTTCCCGCAAGATAAGTGAGATCGCACTTAGTAAAAATAGGAGGTGGCTAATGTAGAAAGCACGCTATAGATTTTTTTAAAGTATGATGTTAGCTATAATTAAACATTCCTATATATCCCATTAAAGGATGTAACCAGTGTTCACCTTTAAAAGGAAACCACCAAACCCTACAAATTTCATATTCATGATTAAATGTATCAGTGCTAATAAACAAATAACTAAATTGTAATTTCAGTTAATGTCCCTAGTGCAATTTTATTGGTGGTAATATAGTTCAAAAGACTCCTAGTCTTTTATAAAATATTAGTTTTCCTCACAATATTTATGACTAATAAAATTATTTATTCCAGATCATTTAATGGGCAGACTGTACAATTCACATTAAAAATTATATCTAAAAACAAATGGATTATTTACAGCTAAGAGTCTCTTTGGTTTGCCCTTTCTGACAAATGCACAGTGTTAAGACATCGTATTCCCCTTCCCTCTGAAATACAGAAACAGCTCTATAAATGTTAAATACCTGTAGTATATTAGTATTGTAACCTCTCCTTTTATTAGATTAGAGCTGATAAAATTAAGTTTAACATGAGTTTATTTCAGATTCACAAAAATTTGTCCAGGTATCCACATTCTTACAGTGTTGCTTGTTACTGTATTATCTATCCATTTAATATATGCAAGGGCCAAATACAGAAACAATCAGTGGCTTCTTATCAGCAGTATATTTTTTTCCTAAAAATCCATTGGAACCAACTTTCATTTTATTAAAAAAACCCCAAAACAACCCTAAGAACTTGAATGTGCTAGAGTGCAGAAGATTAGATATTGATTTGAACTTGGAAAATAGCTTTGGGTTCATGTGGATGGGAGCACTGTTGTGGTGATGCTTTCCACTACTATGAGGAATTTCTGCCATTGCTTCAAGCAGCATCTCCTACTAGTTGTGTAGGAGGAGAAAAAGGTTTGTGTCTTGGAATTGTGGCATAGGAGCTGTGAATAGAACAAGCTATGCCTTCAGAACACGTTGCAGATGTAGAACAGCATCATGTTTGGGTAGGAAAAATCCTGGGAGAATTTGAGAATAAAGGGATGGTATAAAAATGGGATAACAATGATGGCTTTAAAAAATCCTGAGGTTAGATACCTGTCCTGCCACACTATCACATGTGCTCAGATACCACATTGATTAGTGTGATATAAGAACCTAACCAGAAAAGAAGAGACAAATATTATGCTGTTCCTAGAGACTGACTTGCTTCTAGGAAGATCAACATGTGGAGGAATATATCCACAGGAAAGCTGGCAAAATAGAAGCAAATCTAGAGTTTTCCTCCTCTCCTGCTCATCTCAGAGTAGACAGCATGAAAATAAGAGATAAATATCTCTTCCACACAGACAGAGACCAGAAAAATCCATCCTCTCCTGGCAAACAGCATTGAAACCTTCAATAACTCTTATATCCCCTTTCCATTACTCCTGTTTTGCACACTAAACTTTCTAAATTCACATTACATGCTTATCTTCACTGAGTCCAGTAGAACTTAACTGCCCCCTCTGCTCCATAAAAGACAGATTCCAGTAAGGGCTGAATTTCCTTTACTCCCATTAGAATAAATTGGAGTGAAGGAGTTCCAGAATTTTCTCTGACTGGACTCTTAGCTATGCACTTACATCAAGCTCTCTGACAAACCCACTGCAAAAGCAGCCTGCCACTTTCAAACTTACACAAAATAATAACATTTTTTATTTCCATATTGAGCTCCCTGAACACTAGTAAAAACCTCTATTGCAATAAGTGGCTTTTGCAATTGATTTAGTGGCTCAGCTACATTTTGGTCTTCAATCAGCTGCAGCAGTTGTTTATTGCTTGGTATACTAGAGCAATGGAGATGATCATTTACCCTGCAAGAACTTCAGCCCAGCTGGGTGTACTTAATCCATGTTGGGGCTAAACAGCAACTTCTTTTTTCAGGACTGTGGAACAAGTTTTGTATCATGTTTTGTGATCCTGGAATAAGGAAAACAAGAGTAAAATGCACGATGACCTATTTTTGTGAAAATGAAACAAAAAAGATCACACATGTTTGCAACATAAAAAAGAATACTAATATTAATGAGAAAACTTTTACTTTTAAAACAAATTTCATAAATATTTTGGGTTCTTTACATTTCTTTCCAAATTTAAAATTAAATTACTTAAATTCTAATTAAACTAATTCCAATTAAAACCAATAGCTTCAGTTATTGATATGATAATTGAGGGTCTCATAGTCTGATTTATTTCTACCAGACTATATTGATGAAAAATGAACAATAAACAAACCTGAAACAAGCAAAAAGTATATTTCCCCATAATTTCTGACATTAATGTCTTCAAAACCTTTAAAATAGTGATGAATTGAGTTCCATAGTCAAAACATCTCTTTTGTAAAGAAACATGAATCAGAATATAATTTTTAAGCTTAGCTATGTTTATATGCATGAGTGATTATTGCATAAGGAGATTAATAATAAATCACAGAGAGATTTATAAATAAGTTATCCATGGGAAATTCAGCTAGTGCTGCCAATTTACTCTTTTACTTTGTACACATTGGATTATCATTAAACAATTTAGTTATATGCTATTTAGCAATTAATTCCATATGTTGCTATTTTATAGATCTGTCTAAGATATGGAGAGCCACAAACCTACAGTACACATTGACATGTGTAATTAACTTTAGTCAGATGAGTTGTCTCACCAAAGTGAGTGAAATTGCTCACCTGAGTAAAGTTTCTCACATATGTGTTTGCAAGATTGGATTCAGTTTCCAAGACAATCAGTAATATTCTTGCCATTGGCTTGAGTAGTCACAGCATCAACCCTTAAGGCAGGTGAAAGCTTACGGCTTTGCATTGTTGTCTTTAGTTACCATTAGTGACTTTATTACACTTCTGCAGTTTTAAAAAATACCGCTTTTCATGTTTTACTTTTCACAGAAGGTGCCTTGTGTGTGGAGGTGATAAGAAATGAAATGTGAACTTATACATTCTGTAGTCAAGTCAAGGTAATATCATTTTCAAAAATAATAAAAGTGTGAAATTACCACAGGGACATAATGTAAATATTTATATGATATAACACTCTAGGATTTTTTTCAGACAACATAAAGGAAATCTAGCATACTGTGTTTAGGGAATGTACATGTTCAATAATGTAATACAAATTGTTTTCATGGTTATAACAGGTTGAGAAAAACACAGAGAAAATGGGAAGGCTTTTTAAACATAGATTTACACTGCACAGCTGGCAAACCATATGATGAAAAGTCAAGAGTGTGAACTATTAGCAGGCAGTATGGACCTTAGGTATGGATCTAGACTCCCATCATAAAACTAGTGTTGATACATCTGCTGATTGCAGTGCTTGACTGTTGTGTCATATTATCCTCTGCCTTTTCTATTCCCTCACTTCAGGGGATATCAACACTAGTAATCGTCAGGCAAGGCTCAATTGATTATCTTCAAAATTTTCTCCTGCTATTGACCGTAATGGAAAAAAATGGTGCCTTTGAATTATTCAGAATGAAAACATACACAGTAGAAATCGATAAGGCACATCTGATATTAAAGACAAATTAAAGCAGGCAGTATAAGGTGGCTTGAGGCACCTGCTACATACAAAGAAGAAAGCATTTTAGAGATAAAAAAAAATATTTCTTTCTGTCTGTCTGTCTGTCTGTCAAAATTCCTCAAAATAAACATCTCTATGAATTAAGACATTAAGAGTTTCTTTTCAACCAATTCTTTGTAAACACTGGAATTCAACTTCAAACTCTTGAACAATAATTTCTTCTTTGTATCCCCACTGTCTTTTTAACTTAACTATAACATGCCATGCTGGAGGGATAAAATTATAGAAAAATGTTCAGGTCAGAAAAATCACATTAACAAATATCTACAGCTAGGCACTAAGCCTCTAAAGGATTTTAAAGTGTTAGAGATTAAACTAGTGAAGAAAAAAGTGCCTTTCTCTTTCAGAGAGATCTAATACTTTAACAGTAGGAGAATGTGTTTGTAACTTGAATCAAAGATGTTCATCTTTTAAAAATCTGGTATCTGGGACTACACTTCTGGGGTGGGTGGGGATTGTGGGTCTGGGTTATATACCTTTTTTACTTCTGAAATTCTAATTTGAACTAAACCTTCTGGGGATAGCTATCTAGAGGAAGTGAATTCCACATCACCAAACCATCCTTTGCTAAGCATGGATTTATGCTATTGGTATTTGATGTGATTAGTATTTTCTCTTTTGGGGGGTTACATTATGCACAAGATGAACTTCTTAGGTGCTATAAAAAGTGATCTCAGTGATCTCAGTTGAGCCTGAAATTATTGACTGTGTAGGACAATATTTGGACTACAGTTGATAATGTAATTCCTGATTCTACACTGCCTTAGTGCCAGTGTAAGGCAATTGTTTTCTTTGGAGCTACTCCTGATTTATCCCCAGTTTGATTGAGAAAAGATTCTGGTCCAATAACTCTCTAAAATAAAAGCAAGTTAAACAAATGTCTTCAAAAGAATCAGGCTATTTCCAAAATATGAAAATATAGAGACCTCCTGTGGTAATAATTAATACTCAGTGGAAATAGATCTTTCTGACCTGGAGTCTCTTTGATTTCAAAGAGAGAATGCTTTCAGTTTTGGGACCTGTTCCCATTCTTGGTCCAAAATAGCCCATGTTTGTTGACTTTCATGACACTCAATAAGACATATCTTTTCATGCCGGCTTTTGAGAACAGAAAGGTTTGTAAAAGGTGCTGAGGTTTGTCTGGGAAAGGAGCGATTTGCAGGGTTTCTGTTCTGGGTCTTTTTCTCTTGGAGGATGTGGGTAGACTCAGCTGCTAGGGTCAGCTGATTTGTTTGCTGTAATTTACTCCGAGGGAGGAAGATTTTCCATTAGTTAGGATCTAAGGCTCCAAATAGGCATCTAGTAGGATTTTCAAAAGCATCTAAGTAGGTTAGATATCTATTGATTTCAATGGGAATTGGGCACCTAACTTGCTTAAGCCTTTTTGAATATCCCATTAGGCCACCTATCTATATCATTAGGAACCTAAATACCTATGATCCATTGGTTTTGAGATGTGAATTTATTTCCCTCAACAGACATAATATCCTTACCAATGATTGGTGTAGGCTGCAGATTTCAATTCCAGAGTTTGAAAATCCTAAAGATTTGAGGTGTTTGAATCCAGGGATTTGGCTCAGGACCATCTCTAATCACAGTTTATCTAGAGGTCAAAAGAGTTTGGACAGCAGCTGTTGAAAAGGGCATTCCATATTGGTAATGTGTTGTTGTCAGTTTCCTCTTCATGCTATTGCTTGAGGCTGCCTTTTTTGGCTTATTTCTTTGTCAGAAATGTAATCAAGTGTCATGTTACACTATGGCATCTTTGTGACAAATTGTTTCCAAAGTTTATGCTACTGTGATTAACATACACTCAAAAATAGGTCCCTGTTTGTTTACCTCTTTACCAGTCATTCCCTCACTTCCTTTTAAATTGTGACTAAATTGTATCTCCATGCAACTTGAGAAATATTGTATAGCACTGATTTGACCCAATTATGGGGAATTACATAGAACTCCTGTTGATGTAAATGAGAATTCTGTCTAATGAAATATGGCAAGTTTTCTAGTGCTTTATAAACCCAATGATAATTGTTATGCAAAACTTCATATTTTACACAATTCAGTATCCTGGAAATCCATTTTTACCTTGAAAGAGACAAAGAAGGTGAGGTAATGGTGAAATGTTCATGTTGTCTATGGAAATCCACTTTTGTTCATAGAGAGAGGGTCTGTACAAATCTGAGATTCTATATAAGCATCACATTGCTATTACCATACTATTTTACAGCTCCTTGATCACGGTCCATTTTGCATTAAAGCACAGATGTTTATACATGAATGCCTGCATCTCCTATGCTATAGTCTGATATTATTTATCTATCTATCTGTCTGTCTGAGGCTACGTCTAGACTGCTAGCCTCTTTTCAAAAAGAGCGTCTAGACTACAATCAGTACTTTTGAAAAAGCAAGTCGCTTTTTTGAAAGAGAGCAGTCTGGATGCTTTCTTTTGAAAAAGCACAGTTTGCATTACATAGCACCTTTTTTCGAAAGAGCACTTTCGAAAAAAGGCATTCTTCCTTGTAAAACGAGGTTTTCTGCGGTCAAAAAAACTGCCGCGTTCTTTCGATTTACTGTCGACAGAACACAGCAGCAGTCTAGATGCAGGTAAAGATTTTTTGAAAAAAGGTCACTCTTTTAAAAAAATCCCTGTAGTCTAGACACAGGGATCCCTGTCTGTCTATTCTGAGAACAGTTACTGCCCACGCTGCGCACCCCCTGGGTCCTAAAGGTGCTGGAATATCGGAAATTTACTGTAGCACAAAAACTCTGATTTTTCTGTGAATAGAGACTGGGTATCCATTGTGAAACAAGGTCTAGTAACATGAGGCTCAGCCACACCAGACTATAAAAACAAATCAGTAATAACTTGGAGTATTCCAGAAAATTGGACTACTCCCTTAAGGAAATGTAGGCTTGTGTTAAAACTCCTGCCAGACTGCAGCGTGAGAAGTAACTAACTGTGAACAACACCACTCTTTCTACAAGCTGGATAAATGAAGTATAAGAACATAAAGCTAGTGTACAGTAGTCTAACAGACCAAGAAAGGTGGGGCGAGGTGAGCTCTCCCACTGTATTTAAAATGTCTTCTTTGACCTTCCTGAACACCTAAGTTAGGCTTGGACGTTCAGTGAAAATGAAGACAAACGATGTCATGTAACTAATATGAGCTCAATTCCCTCAACCATATCCTGCTTGTTTTCAAAGGTACTGAATAGGAAAGCCAGGCCATTTCTGTATCTTTTTAATACAATTTTTGGAGAGAGAAAAAAAGAAAAGAATAGCTTTTAATAAAACACTGACACTTAAATGAAAAAAAGGTCTGATTTGGAGTGCTGTTCACTTTCAAATCAAATATTTTTAATGCTCTAGCAGTCACAATACAGATAGGTTTGCCTATATGATCAATCCCATTCTACATATTCCTTACGATTGTGTACCTGGGGGAATGAGGCTGCAAACTGGCTAATAGCTTTATATATTTGAAAATGGGTGTCAACCCAACAAATCACATTAAATAAATTTTCAGTTCTGACCTCTAATGCAATTTGAACTCAGATGTATAGAAACAAATGAACCAGGTATAGAGAAAGCATACATTTTTATTAGCTGCAGCAGCATTTATGATTTAAATAGCTGGTTTGTTGAATGACAAAAATATTGTGTAATTAGTAGGTTATAGTTTGCCTTTTAACACTTTGGAAGAGAACTGAACTGTGAGGTAAAATATTAGCATATTTAAAATTATGTTCACCCCTTTATGCTAAAAAGTTAATGTCAGACATATGCAAGCATTGGAGTGGGGGGAAGAGCTAAATTGAATAAACATAAATCAAAACTTTGCTTTTATCACCAACACACATAGTCTTGGAACACTTTTCAATACATAATGTTCACAAATGAAAGAGCAGCTAAACAGAACTTTTGGTAGAATGTCAAAAAGAGCTAGAAAGTAAAAATTGATCTTGGCCAGAAACCAAAAAACGGGATTAGCAGTTTACCGTTTTGAATTTTAACATTAAGTAGAATTGGCAATTAAGAAATATACAAGAGCAGAGGCAGTACAATTTTAAAAAAAACCTTCTGAAGGAGATTATAGCTTAATTTCATATGTTAGTAATTTTGATAGCATAAATGAACTTATAATAATTCTTGTGAATTATAAGTAATTCTTGTGAATATGCTTTATTTTATCCTATTATGTTCCTAAAAGCTAGATATTTCTTGTTCTGAAGTTAGTACCCCAGATGATACAGTTTCCTTTTAACCCTGAGCCAGGTAACTTAACTACTAATTCAAAGTAAAAAAAGAGATCAGTTCATGGTAAAAATTAGCTTTAAATGAATATTATGCTTGTGTGACTTTTCATGACTTCCATCAAAGCTGCATATGAAAGTTTATATAATAAACTAACAACACTCTCTGTCCTGTGATTAAAGGGCACTTGATGACCTCGTGAACCACCCTTCAGACTTCCAGTGCTTCTGGCTTTAATATTCAAAGCTAGATTCACCAAGCTCTTCTACAGATGCTAAGCATTCAATCCTGAAGGCTCCACTTCATCATCAGGTAATTAGTATTTTCATTAACTTGCTTATTGTCAAGGAAAATGAGCCTTGATCATCTAATTTTTCCTCAATGAGTTGAATATTGTAATATATCTATAATTAATGTGTTTTATGCCACAAACGTGTAATGGAGTGGAAATCTGAGCCTGCTCCCAGCAGTCACTGTCAGTAAATGTTTGATGAATAAACAGAGACTTTCTAATGGGAAATGGTGGCAACTTTTATAAGCAGACACAATAAAGACTTTATTAACATACTTAAGAAGCATTCTGGGAAATAGAATTGAATGCATTATTACTGTAGGCTCCTTTTGTGAAAAGTAAATTTTACTGTCCCCATAACAAATGTTTGCTTGTTTGATGTAAGTTGTAGTGTCATTCTCTTATGGAGCATCTTACAGTGCAATTTTGTGAAGTATTTTAAATTAGCTCCACATTCCCTATAGATCTGTGATTTAAAAAAACAAACAAAACCCAAGCAAACAAAAACCCTCTGAAATTTGAATAAATGAATCATTTGCCCACCTGGTTGTGATAGAAGAAGAGGGAGGGAAATAAGTTCACGGTTTGTATGTGAAAACACAGTGCAGGTGTTCAGAGGATGAACAATGTTCGAGATGAAAAGGAAGTTCATTTGGAATGCATTTTGTTAAACAGAGTAAATACTTCCTAAAATGTCTGAATTAACAGCTTCAGGTGGAATTTGAACATATTTATGAACTAGGTGTACTGGAGTCATGAATACTTTTAAACAGGCCAGGCACCTAATTAGCCACTTGACCAGCTCCAGAGACCATATATATTTAAAAGAAAACATTTATGATCTGATTTGCAGAGGGGAGGAGTGCACACAACTCTTAAATCAGTGCCAGATGTAGGTGCTCAATACCCTTCAAACTCCAGCTCTTCAACTCTGCAATATGAAGAGTGGCTATTTTAATCATTTAAAAAAAAATAGCAAGCACAAATGATCTATTTCCATTGCAGCCCATATCTAGAGATTTGAAAATTATGTATTCAAGAAAGGTCCAAGTTCTGCATTCAGATCTGGATGTAATTAAGCAGGCTTCTGAAGGACCAATGTAAGGATAGTGGGAAAGAACAAAAAAGGGGGAGGATGAAAGGGAGGACAGGCCAGATATCACATGAAAATAGGGAAAATTTACCAAAAGAGAAAATTAGAGATATTAAAATAGTGAGTGTAAGCAAGCCTGGCTAGAGGTCAGATGGGACCACCCTGCAAACCTTGAAATATCGTCCACAAGATTGGGGAAATAACATCTGTGTTTAAGGTCTGAGCTTATTAATAAATACTGACTCATGACACCATAGGTACCTTCTACTCAGCCACAAGCCAGGTAAGCTACCACTCTGATGTGCACCTCACAAAGACCCATGACGGAATACCTTTTGGGTCTTAGCACAGACCGTACTGAACCTCCTCCAGAGCACTAGGAATAATCTTGCCTTGCAATGGGTAACAATACTACCCAACGAATACAGTACTCATTGTACAATCAAAAACAAAACCCACCAATTTTCCTTAATTTGTAAAATAAATGAAATTGTTGAGATTACTACATCAGAGGATAACAAATGAGATCTATAAGTGGCCAATGGGTAACTTGCAGGACTTCAGATACTACTTTAAAACTTAAAACCTTTAATTTAGAATGGACTGTTTAAAAATAGGCAGAATAACGGTTTTCCAAACCAGGTGATCAGGTTTTTCTTTTTTTTACAGTGTCTATTGTGTAGCTTAAATAAGAAGCACCTAGTTAAAAAAAACACTTATTGGTATCTGCTGATCAGGCCAGGTGGAGAAAAATCATTATTTTCAGCAGGGGCGTATTTGAATTTTAAAGTTAAATATGCTTCTTTCAAGGAGTTGAAAAAAGTTTGAATCCATGCCTCAAGTCCCTCATACCCGAAGTGGGGCATACAAAATTGCAGTATATCTTCTGAGGTGAGTTGGCAAAGCTTGAGAAATCAGAGTTAATGGGCATGGAGATGTGTATGGAATTAAATTGCAGTTCCCTGACTGACTTCTACAAATCTCTCTGGACTTGCTTTGTTTGACTTCCACAGCAGACTGCTTTTCATTCAAAAGTGTTTTGGTCTGTACGGCTGGCCTCCTGAGGTTTGTATACCAGCAGGAAATTCCATGGTGGATCAGCCAAGCCCCACACTGGAATCCTTAAATGATCTATGTAAGATCAGACTCAAGATAGCAGGGATTGGTGAAAAGAAGGGAAGGAAGGAGGCTAAACAAAGGAACAATGAATGGAGCTATGTGATAACATACTCATGTGGTTCACTGTGGGTCTTCTAAGCAAGTTCAGCTTGCATGGCAATAGGGTGCCCTAGTAGAACTTGTTGGAAGTTTTTTCTCTTAAAAATATTATGCCAAAAATTTTGGACAAACACTTTATGCTGAAAACTGAACATTTTGATTTGGAAAAGCTGCCACCATGCCTCATGGAAATAGAAGTTGATGTGGTTCATGTCCCTAGTCTGTCCCGTAAGTCACACTCTGGTGAGACTACCATGATGCACCATGGTCTTTCCTCTTGCTGAGCCACTATGGTGCATCATTTGGTGTAACTTCTGTGCAAACCTTAGTTGTCTGTGCAGGATTGGACCATGCACATGAGTTAGATGGTGGTTTATGAATGGCTAGCAGAGATCAATGCCTCCTTTCAGCCCAGATTTAAATGCCGAAATCCACACAAGAGACTTTATCTCTCACCATGCCTACCTATAAGAGAAGTCCTGTGGCACCTTATAGACTAGCAGGGTGTGTCTAGACTACACTTCTCTGTCGACAGAGAGATGTAGATTAAGCACATCGAAATTGCTAATGAAGCCGGATTTAAATATCCCATGCCTCATTAGCATAAACATGGCTGCCGCTTTTTTCTGAAATGGATGTTTTTTTAAAAAAACAGCAGTTTAGACACAGGTCTTTTGAAAATAAAGCCTTTTTCAACACATCCCGTAAACCTCATTTTTTGAGGAATACAGGATCTGTCGAAAAAGGCTTTATTTTCCACAGATCCATGTCTAGACTGCTGGGTTTTTTTTTCAAAAAAACTCCATTTTGAAAAAAAGCAGCAGCCATGTTTATGCTAATGAGCACGGGATATTTAAATCCAGGCTTCATTAGCCATTTTGATGTGCTTGATTTGCATCCCTCTGTCGGCAGAAGGATGCAGTCTAGATGTAGCCGCAGATATACTGGAGCATAAGCTTTCATGAGCAAAGACCCACTTCATCAGATGCATGCATCTGACAAAGTGGGTCTTTGCCCACGAAAGCTTATGCTCCAATATATCTGCTAGTCTACAAGGTGCCACAGGACTTCTCGTTATTCTTGCAGATTCAGACTAACACAGCTACCCCTCTGATACATGCCTACCTATAGGTATATATCTGGAAACTGGAAAGGAAAGAAAAATACCACTGTCATGGTAGTTGCTCTTTTAGCAAACACCCCTCTTGTCAACATCTCCCATCTATACATCTTGTATAGAGAACCCAGACATTTAACTTTGTGGATCACTATGTTATTTCACTGATTTTCTAGACATCTAGAAGTTAGGCACTGCTGAGCATCACATCTACTAAGTATCTTTGTGGATATGGACCTATGTATTTACTATATTCTCTTAATTTTGATTTATACAAGATATATCATCCAAAAAATAGAAAACTTGGGAGTAAGCCCAAAAATAAATTTGTTTGATTTCTAAAGGAGTTGGGAATGTGTATTTTTTTGGTTAGTCTCTAAGGTCCTATAGGACCATTGTTGTTTTTAAAGTTTTTAAAGTTTTTTTTTTGTTTGTTTTTTTTGGTGTAAAATAGAACAGTTTGCAGATGTGTACAAGCTACTGGTCTAAATGGAGCTTTGGCCTGTCCTGCTGTGGGCATTTGTATGTGCATATGTTCTATTTATCTCTAAGCATGCCCCTGCATGCCTAGAAACTGAAATGGAAAGGAAAAGACCACTGAGCCTCAGGATAAAGCAATCTGGTGATAATATTCACACCATGAGTGGGGTTCCTTAGCACAGAAGGAAAAAACAATGGAGCAGTATCTAAGAAGCATTAAATGCTCTCAGATGCAATCCTGCTACAAATAAACTTTAATTCCTGTACAGCCCCTGTAAATAGAAGGGACATAATCGTATTGTTGTTGGAAGAAATAGCCCTCAGTCAGATGGGTTCACCTGATTCTACTTTTGAAGATATAATGGTAAAAATAAGCGACACATCTAAGTTTTCCACTGATACTTATGGAGGTGCTGTCATTTCCTCAGCTTGTTGTCCTGATAGGTGTTACACATATTTGTGTTTGAAAAATAATTAAGGTACTTTTTATTAAACTTACAGAATATCTAACCGATTTTTTTTAAACGTTTTGATGAAATCTTTGTCCCATTGAGGTCAGTGGGAGTTTTATAATTGAGTGCAGTGGGGTAAGGATTTCCTTTTTCTCCATTTCTAATGTACTGTTCATCCTTTTCTCTGAATTTTTGTTCTTCAGAGCTCTTTGATGGGTCATTGGCAGCATATTTCAAAGAATGCTTTAGGAAATATTTATTAATTTATTTTGCCTTATACTGAAGCACTAGCTCAACTAGAGGGTTTTTGTATTAGTTTTATTTTATGAGTAAGACATAAACATTGAAGAAAAATAATGAATGCATTTTACAGGCCAGAGTTAGCTCTTTATCACAATAAGATATTTAAGTATATTTCTCTTCCCACTAATACTATTGAAATAGCAGACAACAGATCACATTAATGTTATCAGCATAGACTAGGGAAACAATTCATTTTTCCATTACACCACTGTAAAACCGGGGTAATGCCAATGAAGTAATTTGAGTTTCTCTAATTTTACCCATCATTACTGAGACTGAAATTGATCTAGCAGTGTTAAGAAATCTAACAAAATCTTTTAACAAATTATTTTACAGTTTTTACCAAAATCAGTTATGTGTATAAGATGCCTGGAATTTTTTCGTAAGATTTCTTTCCGCAAAAATGGATGTTGGCTCTTATTTTCAATATATCTTTTCTAAAATGTTAAATTAGGTAAGTGGCACAAATATAAAAAATACTGCCTCAAGATTATGTTGATAAGTTACAAGGAAAATCTTAATAAGAGACAACCACTTTCCAAAACAATCAAAAGACAAAGTTACTAGTAACATGATGCTTTATATTTCACTGGATAAAGATAGAAAGAGGTTGGCAAAATAATGCGTATAAAAGCCAGATATCTGTGTCCTGAGGCCATCAGATACTTTCCTAATGGACTGCAGCACACATAAAAATAATTAACCATGCAGAGAAGGTACTGCTGGGGTTAGGACTGAGGTCTTCAGCTTTTAATGGAAATACTCTCTGATTGAGTTAGAAGAAAAACTTCCTTAGTTCAAGCAGTGGGATATTTGTCATACTTAACTCATAACAGTTTAGGCATACAATAAAATATCAGACTTGGTTCAGCACTTTTATTTCTTGGGGTATTAAAACTATATATAATACAAGAAAAGCAGAAGTATAAAATGAACCACTTTGCACAGTAGTATTCTCAAATTTCAGTAGGAAGAACACTTAAGAGGCTAAACTCAGACTCTCTGGGGTCATATTTGTTCCCCCACTAAAGATATATTGCTTTGAATAATCTCTCTGTTACACGCATTCTTTAAATGCATTATGTCTGCTATCTGGTGGTTTGATAGGTTGCTGAGTTACAATAGAAGCTGATTGATTCTTTGCTTATTTTCGGCTAAGGTGCTCATGTACAGAACAAAGATTTTAAAATATAACTTGAAAGAGTGGTTTATGTCAGTAACATAAAGATATATATCACACACAAAGCCCACAGTTTAGATGTGGATTGGCCAAAAAGTGGGTGGGGCTTCCACTGCTACTATTTCTGGTTGCATGGGCTATGTTGATGCCCATGTGTAGCTGACATTATGATTCTGAATAATGGAGCTGAATTTTTTACTTCAGCACAAATGGATTTTTTTTGTTATTTCATGCAGAAGACAATCAAGAGTCAGGAGAGATTTGGTTATAAACAGTAGTCTCTCTGAAGTACTGGGAGAGTTGGCTGGTAGGGCGAAATCTAAGGCTATGTCTACACTGTGGTTTTTTGTTTGTTTGTTTGTTTGTTTTTTGGAAAAAGATACGCAAATTGCAAACTGAAATTTGTGTACCTTTTCCCGCTTGTTTTTTCAGAAGAGGCTATTCCAACATTTGGCCCATCTATATGGGGCCAAATGTGGGAAAAGCCTCCTTTTTTTGAAGATCCCTTATTCCTCACAAAATGAGGAATACAGGGATGCCGAAAGAACGCAACCTGCTTTTTCAGACACTGTTCAGAAGAAACGGACATGTTCCCTGGCTGCAGCAGAGTTTTTCTGGGATGTATCCTGGAAAAATTCTGCAGTCTAGACATAACCTAAATGTTAGAACTAGGTGCCTCAATACCTTTGCGGATCTGGGTCATGGACTGAAATTGACCAGCCCTGTTTGGACTGTTGGATGGGAGAAGGTGCAGAGTAGGTGCACACAAGTAAGACGTTAGTAAGGCTTTTGATACTGTCTCATATGATATGCCCCACTTATAAACAAACTAGGGAAATACAATTGAGATGTGTGCAGAACTCATTGGAAAACTGTTCCCACAGAGCAGGTATCAGAGGTTCTCAGTTAAGCTGGAAGGGCACAACGAGTGGGGTTCTGCAGGGATCACTTCTGGGTCCAGTTCTGTTCAGTATCTTTATCAGTGATTTATACAATGGCACAGGAATTACATTTATAAAGTCTGGATGATACCAAGCTGAAAGAGATTGTAAATGCATTGGACAGTAGGATTAAAATTCAAAATGACCTGGAGAAACTGTCTGAAATAAATAGAATGAAATTCAATACAGACAAATGCAAAATACTTCACTTACAAGTACTTCACACATACAAAATGGGAAGTGACTGCCTAGAAAAGAGTACTACAGAAAGGTATCTGGGAGGTCACAAGCTAAATGTGAGTCAACAATGTGACACTGTGGCAAAAAAACAAACATCTTTCTGGGATGCATTCACAGGAGTATTGTAAGCAAGACATGAGACGTAATCTTTCTGTTCTTCTCTGTGTTAACTAGATCACAAACAAAGTATTGTATCCAGTTCTGGGTGCCACATTTTGGGAAAGATATGGAAAAACTGGAAAAAGTCCAGAGAAGAGCAACAGTTTTAAAGGTCTAGAAAACATGACCTATTAGGAAAGATTGAAAAAAAATGTGCTTGTTTAGTCTGGAAAATACATAAAAAGTTGTTACAAGGAGAAGGCGAAAATTAATCTCCTTAGCCTCTGAGAATAGAATAAAAAGCAATGGGTTTCAATTGCAGCAAGGGTGGGTTAGTTTTGACATAAAGAAAACTTCCTCTCTGGGTGTTTAAGAATGAAATAAATTGTCCAGGAAAGTTGTGGAATCTCCCTCACTGGAGATTTTTAAGAGCAGGTTAGGAAAAACCTGCAGGGATGGTCTAGATAATACTTACTTCTCCTACTAGACCTGCTAAATCAAACCCTGGAAGATGGATCTCTGGAGCATCCATCTCTGGGTAAGTATAAACAACCCCTTAGAATTAGCAATATATGGATAAACAAAGGATTTAGCATATGGATTAGAACAGAGGAAAGATGTGCTCATGGCAGTTCCATCTGTTGAGAAGTTGGGCAGGCATATTCTGCACCAATGAGGATTCCTCATTGCTTCCACATTCAGCTGAAGATTCTGTGCATTGCAGCCATTCAGTGTGGAGATGATGAATTCCTGGTGGAAAGATGCTTCTTTGGGAAGAGTGGGGCACTGCTAAAACATGTTAAAAGTGGAAGAATTTTTTCTTTGTCTTTTACAATTGATGCAACCTGATCATCTGGACTTAATTAAGAGTCAAATGGGACATCAAGGCATCACATGCCTTTGACTAACAGGAGACAGATGGAACAGGAGGACAATGTCTATGTTATCTTTTCATCATGTTTCCCCTTCTGATCAGTATCAGCTTTGTCCTGTCCACGGTCTGATTGAGACAGCTTTTTTCCATGCCGGAGCAAATCTACTTTAATGTAGGAAAATCCCAGCACTTTCACAGGAATACCACAGTCTACAAATCCCATGGAATTCCAATTATGCAAAATTAACAAGAGGGGTATTCTTCAGGATCAGAGGGAATGAAGACAATGTTATGTCCAGTCACCCCACCTTCTGAGAGATTTTAGTCTAAAGGAGAGATTTTCCTATAGGTACAAGCAGGTTGTGCGATTTCAGGACTACGTGAGTCCATTCAGGAGATCTCAGCAATGCAATTAAACACCTGGATTGGCCAATGTCAGCTGCTTTGGGTTTGTGGGGCTGTAAAATTGCAATGTAGATATTTGGGCTCGGTCTGGAACCAGGGCTCTGGGACCTTCCCCTTTTCAAGCTACCAGAGCTCAGACTCAAGCCTAAGCCCAAATGTCTTTACTTATAGCCCCACAGCCCGAGCCTTGAAAGCCCACATCAGCTGCCGTGGGCTTGCCATAGGGTGTTTAATTCCAGTATAGACATGCCCTGAGAGCTCTGTGCCCTCCCACCCATTTTAATTAGCTTATTTTTCCTCTAAATTCACCCTTCTTTGCATTTCTAATCTACATATTTTCTTCTGTGCTTCTATTTACTTTTGATTTTCTTATTTCTGAAATGTTGCCATCAACCCTTGACAGCATGGTTCTTAAAGAGCCTCTTCTTTGGCTTTCTCCTTACAGGTTGTTGTACCGATGGGCTGCATCAAAAGAAAGGAGAAGATGGCTGAAACTCTACTGGCTTCATCCCAGATTGGACCAGCTACGCCATAAAGAATGTTTAAGTCTGATTCTACTTGTAAGCTGCTGGAGCATGGGAGTCCTGCCTAGTGGGTGGAGCAAGACCTTGCTTGGTAGTTGTGGTGGCAGCTGAGGTAAAGACAAGTGAAGATCCAGGGATCAGGCATTGATCCAGGGTAAAGTTGGAGTCTGGATTGATGGGTTAAGCCAAAGCCAGAATGGAGTCAGAAACCTACAATGAAGGGTAATCTAAAGTTGTAGTCTGAAATGTAACCCAGGGATCAGAGCCAGGAATCAGAAACTAGAATGGACAGGGAATTGGGACTGGGATTGGAGCAGAGACAGGCTTGTGCTGGAGCAAGGCAAGAGTGGGATTTGAAAATGAGAGCAGGGTAAACATAGCTAGGAGTTAACCATTGAGCAGCTGCTGTGCTACTGCATGGCTCAAGTAGCAGGCTACTGGATCCACTATACAATCAGGAAGCACAACCATTTGGAGAAGGGTCACTGGGCCTACCTGGGCTTGCTGGGCCACCTAGCAACCAAGCTGGGAGCCAGCTGTGCCCTGACACTATTGCTGTGCAAGAGGGAAAGGATCTTTCACCTCTGTTAGAGGTGCCACAAAGTTGTGAGCAGAGGAACTGTTCCAGTTAGCAAAGGGATACACGCCTATTTGGAGCTTCTAATGAAACCGTTGATATTCTTTCTTGTTTCAGGTTGGTGGCTCTGAGGCTGAAGAAGTCCCTTGTGCAACCTAGAAGTTTCATGGACACTTGTCTATGAACAGTGCAGGGACTAATGAAGAAGCTGAATGACCCTTAAAGTTGGTAGGCTTTTTATACTATCAGTATTTTTCTGATTATATTCATTTTGGAAGGTTTTAGAGGGTCTGTACAGAGTATAATTGATGAAGTATATTCCTTTGTCTCTTGCTATTCTTTAAAAAAAACAGCAACAACAACAAAAGCTTGATCTCCAAAGTTATTTATGGACTTTTTTTTTCTCAAAAAATGGATGGTTGCCTAGTCCTATCTGAGGGTTTAAAAAAAAAAAAAAAAAAAAGAACTGGGGGGTTAGGCTAGGTAAATGACGGACATTTTGGAAACCCATCATACACCACGCTAAAGGCATTTGAGCAACTATGGATCATATTTACAAAAGTGATTTAGAGTTAGCATTGCTTAAAGGATGTTTTTATAGTATACATTGTGTTTTCTATTTGCTTTTGGTCCATGCTATACTGCTCTGTTTCACAAGAAGCAGACTCTTACTCTGAGTTGAGTTCCACTGGTAAATTGATGGGCCTACTCTCTGAGGCCTGGTCTACACTATTGCAAAAAGTTGAATTAAGATATGCAATTCCTGCTACCTTAATTACATAGTAGGAATTGAAGTATCTTACATTTCGTTTCTATTCCATCCACAGTGGGAAGCTAATGGGAGCAAATGCTCCTGTTTGCTTCCTTTACTCCTGGTGAGGAATACTAGACTTGCTAAATTGAACCCCGGAAGATCTACTGCGGCAGCATCGATCTTCTGCATAGTATAGACATGGCCAAAGTGAGCTACTACTTGAGATTAATGAGGGCAGAACTGGGACCTATGTTTGTAGTGCTGTCTTAAAAGCTTTAAAATAACTTTGCTTTCCACAGTATGTGTATTTCTTTCCTTTTTGCAAACTGTATTGTTGTTTTGTTTCATGGTTCTTCTGGGGTAAACACAGGAATGTGGTTTTTTCTTAATTTTTCAAACATCATGATTATTACTATTATTATTATTATTAATAATAATACTTAGCACTTTTATGATGCTTTGCTATATAAGAGATTAATATTATCATTATTGATGAGATACTGTGAAGACTTTCTCACATAAGCAAATCTTTCTTTTTTCATAGATTCATAAATTCATAGATTCCAAGGCCAGAAGGGACCATGATGAATGTCTGACCTCCTCCATAACACAAACCATAGAGTTCTTTTCAATAAATCCTAAGAACAAACATTCAGTCCTGATTTTAAAATTATCAGGGAAGGAGCATTCACCACCACCCTTGGTAAATTGTTCCAAATTGTTTGATTAGCTCTATTGCCTTTAGTGGAACTATTTACAATTTACATAGGACTTTGCACGAACTGCTCCATTGCTTAAACCAGTGGTCCCCAACCTTTAGAGGCTCCCGGGCGCCCAGGGGCGGGGCCACGCGTCCGGGGGCATGCCAGGAGACTGGGATGCCCTTGCACCCGGAGCCGGCGTGTGCCCTAGGGCTGGGGCTGGGGCCGCCCGAGCGCCTTGTGCCGTAGGCCCGGGACCGGCACTGCCGCCCGAGCCACGCGCCTGGGGCTGGCACCGGCGCCGCTCGAGCACTGTGCGCCCGAGCGCCCACATGTGCTCCGGAGCTGGGGCCGCCCGAGCGCCGCACACCCAGCGCCGGTGCGTGTCGTGCACCTGGGGCCGGCGCCTCCCATGCGCCAGAGGCGGGGCCAGCCCAGGTTGTCGGCGGGCACACATGAAAGCCCTGGCGGGTGCCATGGCACCCGCAGGCACCGCGTTGGGGACCACTGGCTTAAACCATTAATGTTATCTGAATATCAACATATAGTTAGCCCTGTACAATATTTCAAAGAAGACACATCTCTTTAGCTGTTAGTCTAAATCTGTCATTCATGTTATCAGTGCGGTACCATGAATAAGAGTTTTTAGAACGTCTCAGAGAGGTAGCCATGTTAGTCTGTAACTTCTAAAATGTTGAGTAGTCCTGTGGCATCTTAGAGACTAACATATATATATTTTGCCTACGAAAGCTCATGCTATTATACATATATTTTTATATATTATCATGGGCAAAGCCCACTTCTGATGGACTTGTCTGAGGAAGTGGGTTTTGCCCAGGAAACCTCATGTTACTATACACATATTTTTGTTAGTCTCCAAGGTTCCACAGGACTACTCTTGTTTTTAAGGTTTGTTAATTAACTGGTAATTCTGTTTATCAACAGTGATTACTACTTAGGCCACTCTATAAGTAGAACTACGAAGTGGCGCAGCTGTACCAATATAGCTGTGCTGCTGTAGCACATCTGGTAAAGATTCTCTATGCCAACGGAAGGGAGCTCTCTTGTCTCCATAAAAAAACACCTCTGGGAGTGGCACAATCTGTGCACATGAGTGCTTATGTTAATGTAACTTATGTCACTCAGGGAGTGGTATATTCATACCCTGAGCAATGTAAGTTTTGCTGACCTAGACTGTGGTATAGACATAGCCTTAGTATGAGCAGAATTATTTTTTCCTGGGTAATGCTCAGAACCATTCTTATGTAATTGCTATTCTATGATCCTTAGCTATCTTTTAACTATCCAACCTTTAGGTGCGTATAGGTTACCAGTTCTGCCTACTTATTTTTCCCTTCGATATTTTCATACCCTCTGCTCCTTGTTTCCTGTCCCCTTCCTTTTTTTTCCTTCCGCACCCTCCACCCCCTTCTCCCTTCTCCCCTATTTATTTTGGGTCTGCACATCCTAAATTCAAAACGCCAATCATCTGAAGAAGTGCTGTGCCCATGAAAGCTCATGATACCATCTACATGTTTTGTTAGTCTATAAAAGTGCTACCAGACCATTTGTTGTTTTTTAAGTTTAACCATAAATTAGTTTGAATCTCTTTTGTGGTTTGAAGAAGTGGGATTATTTGTGTTAACTTTTAACTTGCATTGGAGCTTTTTGGTTTTGTAAAGGCCACTGTTCCTGGTGGCATGCCTATAAGCAGATCAATAGCAGAAGTATTTAAAGAAAGCATGAACTTTTGAGGTTTCCAGTTCAAGACGTTTGGGCAAACAGCTAATCCCAAAGAAAGCCAATCTTCAAACTCTTTGAGGGGTTAACCCACAATTTGTGAGATCCCAGGCACAAAAAAGAGAGAGCTTAGAATTAACAAGTTAGAAAGAAAAGAAATTAACAGAAGAAACGAGAACTAGGTCAGCATATCTTGGTACCTGCATGTAAAACTGAAAAACAAGCACTCCCTGGAAGTTAAAAATAGAATCTCATTATAGAATGTCAAGCTTCTTTAATTAGATAAAAGGGACATGAGATGGAACTGGCAGCACCAGGGCTACGTCTACACTGGCCCCTTCTTCGGAAGGGGCATGCTAATTTTGAAAGTGGGAATAGGGAAATCCGTGGGGGATTTAAATATCCCCCGCAGGATTTAAATAAACATGTCCACCGCTTTTTTTCTGGCTTGGGGAAAAGCCGGAAAAAAAAGCGGTGGCCATGTTTATTTAAATCCCGCGAGGGATATTTAAATCCCCCGCAGATTTCCCTATTCCCACTTTCAAAATTAGCATGCCCCTTCTGAAGAAGGGGCCAGTGTAGACGTAGCCCAGGAGTAAGGAAAAGTAGGCCTTTTAGTTTTCCCATGGACACAGACAAAAGAAACACCAGGCCCACCCAACCCAAGCATCACATGGGACATGACTCCCAACCCACCTCCTTGTGGCAACCAGTGTAAAGACCCATATGATCCTGGAGAAAGGGCTTTGTCAGCAATGGCAGGAGAAGTTACAGAAGAGTAATTCCACAGCCATAGGGGCCTTGCAAATGACAGTAACACTGCCTCAGTGCTCCCTTAATTACATGGTGTTGACTGTTGAGAGGGAGGTGTGGAGGAGACCAGGGGCCTGTCTTCGCTACACAGAAGATTGCCTCTGCCACGATCAATCTTCCAGAGTTTGATTTAATGAGTCTAGTTAAGACTCGTTAAATTGAACTCAGAAAGCACCCCCAATGATGTCCAATACTCCTCCTTTTGTGAGGAGTACAGGAAGCCTACAAGAGTGTTTGCTCCCACTAGCTTCCTGCTGTTGGGATGCTGCCAAGCTCAGTTTAAGGTAAACTGACTCCAGCTACGTATTCTACTGGGTTTGAAGTGATTGAACTATGATAGGAAAAAAATCAATGCCCATATAAATCAATCCTAGTTTTGATGGATTCAGGATCATTCCCTGAGTGAATTAACAAGTGCTGGGAAGAAGGGGAGGAGGAAAAGGGAGGATCTATGGGACAATTTATATGCATAAAGCTGAGCTTGTGCATGTTTGCATTATAAGGGCCTTAGACTGTAGCATTTTGGAGTCCTTATTTTATGATTGAAAAGAACCTAGTACACAATTATATCCTATAAACATGAATAATATATGCTCCCAATTTATTGAAGATGTAACTGGGATTTGATTGTAGATATTTTATATTTATAAAGTGGATATGAAAACTCTAATCAAGCAGTGACATTCCATTGTGGGCAATGGGGTAAAGAGGCGTGGAAGAGAATGGGTCTGTATGCCATCACCATAGCAATGTGATAGACTGCTTGGAGCAGCAGTGACTAGAAGAAGGAACACATGATGGTGATTAGTGTCAAGGTAGCACAATTTACTGAAAATCAGGTCACAGTGAAGAAAAAAGTTCCATAATGAAATCCTACATATCAATACAATAGATCGATTTATGTAGGGCCTTTCTTTAGCAAAACACATTATAGAATTACAAACTATTAAAGTGGAATGAAATTCAAAATGAGTAACTTATTCAATGAATGTAACTCTCTGCTCAGCCACAAAGAAATCGCTATTGCCTAAATTATTCAATGAATTTTTAGTGAACTTTTTAATGCTGTGGATTGATCACAGACAGTGCTCGGCAAATATTTGCTAGCCAGCTTCTCTGGGATGCTGATTTAACAAGATGCTTACACATGTGACTAAATTTCATCACATGAGCAGCCCTGCTGAAATCAGTGACTATTCAAATACATAAAGTTAGTCATATATTTAAGTATCTTTCTGAATGGTGGCCTTAGAGCTGTGGTCACCAACCAGTAGGGATCTACTGGTAGATCTTGGAGCGTCTGACAAGTGATCCTAACTGGTTTGGCCACGTGGCTATCAAGTGCCAGCACTTTAGCTGCTCCTCCTCCCACAGCTGTGCATCTCTTGCCCTTTGTCTTGGAGCAGTTCCCCAAGGAGCTCCCTGCTTGCTGTGCAGAGCAGGGGAGGGAGAGGAGGGTGCTAATGTCACGGTGCCTCCTTCTCCCACTCAGTATTCTATCTCCACAGAGCAGAGAGAGGGCACAACAAGACTAGGGATAAAGCAAGTTTCCTGGTTGCTTTTGGGAGTGGTGCAGGGCTAGGGCAGGGGTGAGCCTTCCTAAGCCCCACTGCACCATCACCCAGGAGCTACCTGAGGTAAGCAGTGCCTAACTGGAGTCCACATCCTGAACTCCTACCCAAGTCATGAACCGCCTCCTATACCTCAAGCCCCTGCCCTAGCCCTGAGCCTCCATACATCCAAATACCCTTCCAGAGCCTGCACCTAGAACCCCCTTCTGCAACCCAACTGCCTGCCCCGAGCTCAGCTCAGAGTCCCTCATACTCTAAATCCCTTAACCCAAGACCAGAACCCGCACCCCAACCCTCTGCCGGAGCCTGGTGAAAATGAATGAATGTGGGGGAGGGAGAAAGAATGGAGTGAGCAGGGGCAGGGCCTCAGAGAGAGGCGGGGCAAGGAGCACAAAGGAGGTGAGGCAAGGATATTTGGGTTTGAGGTAGATCTTGGATTGTACTTAAATTCAAAAAGTGATCTCATGCTTAAAAAGGTTGGAGACCACTGGCTTAGATAGTTGTAATTCATCATAAGTCATCTGGCATTTTCTTCAATCATTGAATAGTTATGAAAGCTTATGAGTGCTGAGGTACTATGGCAAAGGTCTTTTCCCATGATTAATCATGAACCTAGCTTGTGAATGGGACTGTTTATGCGGGTATCACTGAATTCCTTATATGTTGGTGCAAAATATGACTGACCATGAAGAGAAATTTAAAATTCTACTTGTAGCTCTGTTCTGAGCTTCCACTCAGACAGCAGAATACTGGAATCTAGATTTGCATGTAACTCCAGAAGGGTAATTTTGCTCTAAGATAATAATCGTTGTTCTTAGCTCTAAGGAAAAGACCTCAAACTCAGTGACCGAAATTAAAACAGCTTACGTGCAGTGTGAAGGCCCATCTGGCAAAAGGATTGTGTTAATGCAGACATAAAGTTGATCTAACTTACTTTATGAAGAAGTTTAAATTGTTCCAATCAAATCATAATTATAAGGTAAGGATCTAGCAGTTATGGTTATGTATCATTCTTGCTTTACTGAAGTACAACAATCTACCTCCATAATATTTAAATAGAGAATTAGAATCTGCTTGTGATGGGGGTGTGAGCTCCACACTGGCCCATAAAGGGTTTATAGAGCCTTAGGGAGGCTGGGCAAAAGGCAGCCAATTAAAGAGCAACTGAGAGGAGCAGCCAATCAGGGCTGGGCTGGTCCATGTAAGAAAGGCTGCAGAGCAGAGCAGCTTGATCACTCAATGGAATTTGAGGAGGGAGGAGGCTGGCTGCCTTGCAGACTGAAGTCAGTAAGCACCTGGGTAGAACAGGGCTGCTGGCAGAGACCCAGAAAACTAAAGGCAGCTCCTGGTAAGTGGCAGAGATCCTCAGACTAAGGCCCTGAGGCAAGAACAAAGAGGGTGCTGGATCCATAGGGAAGAGGTCCAGGAAGATTTACAGAAGAGTTGTAGACACAGCAACAACTGTGTTTACACAGTTGTTGGAGGGGACACAGCAAGGGTCAGCCATCTACAGGGTTCCTGCTTGGGACCTGTAGTAGTGGGCAAGCCCAGCTCTCCCTCTGCTCCCACCCCCACTAAACCCTGAGGACTGTGATACTCTCCTCTGAAAGAGAGAACACAGAGTGTGGCACAGCCAGAGGGCTGCATCACTGAAAAGGGTGCCGTGGTTCTGGGAGTGACATTGGTTCCAGAGAATAAGTGACAGTGGCACACTGGCGAGAAGAGCTAGTTCCCATGACACTGGCAGGAAGCATCAGAGTGGTGAGTGAATCCCATCACTGTGCTGAATACATGATCACTCTGTGCACTTCAGATGACTAACAGATGTCGTAAGTGTGCATCTTAGATGTATATTATATTATTGTGCACAGAGTAATGTGTCTTCAGGGTCCTACAAAAAAAAAAGCTGTCAAACTTAACTGAGTTATCCTGTAAGTATATCTTTCCCCTAAATAAATTAATAGACCTTTCCTAATAAGTTTGAAAGATTTTTTTGGGGGGGAAGGTAAAAACTTGTGATATGCGAACAAGTACTCAAAAAATAATTGCTTGTGAATGTGGAAAATGTGCAGTTTTGGAATACTTTCTTTTGCTGTCTGCTTTATACTTATGGAAAATTCAGGGTCCAGAGATGCCCAGTGACTGTTTAGTATCTATCTAGTAGACCAGGGGTTCCCAAACTTTTTGACACAGGGACCAGTAAATCCATTCACAAGTTTATGGAGGACTGGTAACATTTGCATATTTGCATATTCATTAAGCTAATGATGAATATTCAAATATGTTGTTTCTGGTCCCGCCAAAGCCCCCAGTGCCAGCTTTAGCAAAGGTTTTGATATGGTCACCCACAATATTCTTGCCAGCAAGTTAAGGGAATATGGATTGGATAAATGGACTGTAAGATGGATAGAAAGCTGGCTAGATCAGGGTTTCCCAAACTTTTTTCTTTAGTTGGAACCCATTTTTTTTCTGTACTGTTTTTTGCAGCCCAAAAATATGAATGCATATAAAAAAAAGAATGAAAAATGAATACATTTTCAGTGTTTCAGCCGGCTGCATCCTCTGCCCAACCTGGGCCAGGGCTTCGGGGACCCGGTACCACACGGGCACTCCAGGATGTGGGAGCAGGAGCAGATTGGGGGTAGGGTATCTGGCTAGGAGGGAGGGTGCAAGGAGGGGTAGGGTTGCCAGCTGTCCAGTTTTGTACCACACAGTCCGGTATTTGAGGGTTCTGTCCAGGAAACAAATTGAGAAAATACCGGACATATAACATGTCCAATGTTTTCTAATTAGGTAAGTTTTATTATTATTAGGTGTATCAGTCCTTAGCTGTGAACTGCCTGGCTGTAGATGTGCTAACGCTGCATGAGTGTGTCTACCAGCCAGGCAGTTTGCAACTACTCGAGGGAGAGTATGGGGGGGGGGGGCAAAATGGAATCCCCGGGGCCAGACTCACTCGTGTGTCCAGGTCTGCATGTGCCCGGATCAGTCCCGCTTCTCGCTGGCTGATTCGCTCCCCCCCGCACCGCTTCTCCTCCTGAACTCCCCTGTCCAGCCCTGCTTCCAACAGGCGGTTCCCCTCCGCTCCCCACCGATCTCCCCAGGACAGCCCCGCTCCCCCCAACCAGCCCCACTCCACACACCCCCTCCCAGCCAGCTGATTCTCCCCCGCTTCTCCTCCTGATCTCCCCTGGCCAGCCCTGCTGCTTCCATCCGGCCCTGCTTCCGGAGGCTGGTTCTCCTGTCCTCCTCGTCCTGATCTCCCCCGGCCAGCTGCCCCCCCCGTCCCCATCCCCCGTCCAGCCCTCCTTCCGCCAGCCGCCAGCCCAGCTCCCCCCCCCCCCCATCTCCACCCGACAGCCCTGCTGCCCCCAACCCTGCTTCCCAGCAACCGGTTCCCCCGCCGCCCCCCCCCCCACACCTCCTCCCAGCCCGCCCCACTCCCCTCCTGGCAGCCATGCTGAGGCCCGGTATTTTTTCCCCACATCCTATAGTTTGGGAAATGCTGTAACAGACTAATGTTTCTGGCCACACACTGTCATAGCAATGTTTGTTGTGTGGAAGAACTCCACCAAATTTTGCTTTCCCAGAAAAGTAGCCTGACATAGGTAGTATGAAATGAACAAACTTTAGTCTTTTAATGTACTGTCTGTAATACCACTTTGTACTCACACAGGCCCCAATATAGGAAAGCATGTAAGCTCGTGATCAACTGTAACCATGTGCTTAAACCTATTCAGAGAAATACTTTAGCATGTACCCATGACCCACTCAACTCAATAGACATGCTTGACGTTAAACAAATGCATAAGTGCTTTTCTCAATCAGTGCCATAGAAACATTCAGTCTGGCTCCAAATTCCCTTACCAACACAGATGAATAATGACTCACAAAATACCCGAAGCAGATGGAAATATTATGAAACCCATTTTACAAGTAGGTAAACCGAGGCACCAAGATTAAAAATGTCAGACTTGGAATCTTACAATTAGAAACTTAAATCCATGTTCAGACCTCTCCATTGGGGGCCTGATTTTCAGAGATGCTCAGCACATTGTTTCTCTGGCTTCAAAGAGTCGCCTTGTCTTCCATTTTACTGCCCACTTTCTCTTCAGGCAATGCTGGGTGGCTGCTCATTCATAGTAAGATTTTGATGGAATTGCCTGGTATAGAGCATTCTTTTTCACAAAGCATAAAGTGTTTTGTGTTGGGACTGGGGAGAGGCAGAAAGTGTCTGCCTCTATACAAGGGAAAACACTGTGCTCTCACAGAGGATATGACTAGACTGCATCTTTCTGTCGGCAGAGGGATGCAGATTAGGCAGGTCGACATTGCAAATGAGGCAGAGATTTAAATATCCCGCACCTAATTTGCATAAAAATGGCCACTGTGTTTTGCCGACTCAGCACTTTGTCTGCAAAAAGTGGGGGATCTGTTGAGAAAGAAAGCCTTTTTCGACAGATCCCTTATGCCTCCTGCAAGAAGGTTTATAGGATCTGTCAAAAAAGGCTTTCTTTCTCGACAGATCCCCCTCTAGACTGCTGCTTTTGACTTCACCTATAATATTTTTTTTGTTTCATAGTTGTCCATTGTCATCTAAAGGCCCTGTTGGGACTCCCGCTGTGCTAGGCATTGAATACATACTTAAAAAGACAAAAAGGATTAATAGTGACACTAGTGTAAGCTAACACAAAATTTAAAATGTTTTCTTTTTCAGAGAATTTATCTTTGCTACTCTACTTTCTGAAGCAGGGGAGTTGGAATCATTTTTATATTGGGGATGCTGAGTGCCATTGAACCAAGCTGTAAGCCCGGTATATAATGGAAACCACTTTGAGCCAGGGGGTCTGGAAGCACTCCTACTACTCCTAGTCCCAGTACACATGTTCTAAGACAAGATAGGTGAGATAATGTCTTTCATGGCACCAACTTCTGTTGGTGGAAGATGCTTGAATGGTGGTTCCTTTCAACAGAAGTTGATCCAATGAAAGATATTACCTCACTCACTTTTTTGCTCTCACATACAGGGACCAATATTGCTGCAAAAACACGGCAAATATCTGCTTTTTGTTTACTGCCAACCTGCCTGATATAATCAAAGTTATCCACAGAGAGCCCATTAGTGTCATTAGCTTGTAGTCCTTCTGTTAGCTAGATGATCCTCAGTAAAGCAAAAATAGTTTTGAGTCATACAAAGAAGGATTTTTTTTAAATCGCCATTTCATAGTGGAAGATTAAAAACACTGTATAGAATTTAGGGATATTTCCTCATCAAATTATAACAATATTAGGATACAGTAAAGATAATTTATTTTGGGTTCTTCTCTGAACATATTTCTCTTCTACTGTGGGTGTTTGTCACTTCTGTTCTAGCCCCTTTGATTTGTTTGGTTTTATAGATGTTGTATGTTTTATAATGACATTTATGCCAACATTTTATATAAAATCATTCAAAGGCTGGATAGACAATATCACCATGTTTATCATTAGTACAGAATAAAAACATGTTTCTGACATCCTAACTCAATAATTTAATGCATTACAGCAAACTTAAAGATACAAGTTCGCTTCCATTAGAAACTTCTGGTTTTAGCTGTTCATATTCCCAGCAAATAAAATAATCTATTTTTTTATCTCAAACCAAATGCTGCAGGTTTTGAGATGTTTGTGGGAAATCTCCCCCCCCCCCCCTCAAGTTATTGGGGAGAGGGATAGTGAGAGAACTTTTTTTTCTGATTTCCTTGGCAGCAGTTTTAAAAATAGAAACTCTCCAATGCTGCTAGTCTTCAGTGAGGACAAGTTAATGAACATTTGAAAGGGATAATTATGAATTTATAAAGTTTTACAGTTTGCTTCCTGGTACACTGTAAAATATTCAGGCACTAAATAATTGGTACTATTGCAATTGCTCTTGTAACGCTATCTCAGCTATAGAACTCCTCCTTCTTATATCGAGAGTCTGATTCTCCAACTATCATGCACTTTGCCTAGTCACTCCTGCCAATGCAAAATGGGTGCAAAATGTTACCATTCTGATTTGGTAGGATTTATAGCCACATTACTCTGGATTTGCATTAGTAGAAATAACTACACAAAGGTGAAGGGTTACAGAGTCATGCCCATGCCCTGTACTACCTGCAAACACTATACTTGTGCAGTAGAAATTAGTGCAACTTTTCATACAATTGAGTTATATAATGCTGTGCAGTACAATGGTATGCAAAGATCTTTGCTCAAGTCCACAGAGCCTTATGCCTCTTCTTGAAGGACATACTTCAAGAAGAAACACTTCCCAGTGGTGCAAAGGTACACACATCCAATTTCCCAAAATGCACTGAAAAACTTAGAACTAGACCTGCCACCATTCCCCTGTTGGTCCTTTGAAAGGCCATATTCATATTATTTTTATTTTACTCAGTACATGTATTATTGTAGCTCCCAGGAGCTCTAAGATACATCTACACAGTAACATTATTTCAAAATAACTAGCATTATTCTGAAATAACTTAGTTCGCGTCTATACAGCAGGCAGTTATTTAGAAATAACGTTGAAATACTGTCAAGCTAGAGGACTTCTTACTCCAACTCCTGTAACCCTCATTGTACGAGGAGTATGGGAAGTTGGAGGAAGATGCTCCATTTCAAAATAAGTGCTGTGTAGATGCTCCCAATTTCAGTTTCAAAATAAGTTACCCAATTGATGTAGGTCAATTTGTATAACTTATTTTGAGTTAAGCCCTGCTGTGTAGATGCATCTCTAGGTCCCATCAGGCTATGTGTTGTAAAAACAAAAAAAGTTCTTTGCCAGAAACAACTTACAAGTGTAAGGTATTAAATCTTCCTCCAGTATTCTCTACCTTCTGAATGAACAGACACTAAACAGAACAGCTGTCAATACACCCCTTTCATGGGGTTGCTGGCTCTCCGAGAGTATGTCTACACAGCAGTGTTATTTAGAAATAATAGATGTTATTCCGAAATAACATAGTCCGCGTCTACATTACAAGCAGTTATTTCAACATAATATTAAAATAATGTCGAGCTGGAGAACTTCTTACTCTGATTCCTTTAACCCTCATTTTATGAGGAATAAGGGAAGTCAGAGCAATAGTGCTCTTTCTCAAACTTCCTGCTGTGTAGTCAGCGCCAAAAGCCAAAATAAGCTATTTCGACTTAAGCTGTGCAATTGACGCAGCCCAAGTTGCATAGATTATTTCGGCTATAGCTCTGCTGTGTACGCATGCCCTGAAAGCCTAGAGGCTTAGGAGACTGTCTTGCCAAAAAAAGTGGAAATTATGCCAGAAAGAAAAGGCAAGCCTCTTTCTAATATAAAATTAGATGGGCAACAAGGTATACCAGCCAGCTGAAGACAAGGTCACTGCAGCTGAGAGGGTCAAAGCATAACCTTTTCTTCTACCTTTGATATTTATAGGATAATCATCAATGCAGTATTGTTTCCTTTAACTTTGGTCCCATTAAAACAATACTGTTGTTCTTGAGTCCCACAAGACATCCTTTACTAGGTATCGATATCAAATGAGGCTTGCTGGTTTCAGGAGTGTTTATTGGAGATTTTTTAGCTATCACATCACTATAAAAATGCCCTTATATTTCATTTCCTTTCTTGCTAGACATGTGTCTGTAGCTGCACAGTTCTGGGAGAGAACTGCAAGGAGTTTGCTTGTATTGAGCAAATTCTTTCCCTGCCTTCCCCTTCTGGTAAAGGGCCTGTGTATTAAAGGCAAACATTTAACAGCCTAGCTAGATGTTTAAAATGTTGTAAACCTGCAACCTGGGCAAACAGAGATTGCAACGAAAAACTTAGCTTTTACATAATGTGTTTTGGGGAATATTTTTATGTTGAAATATGCAGCCTTTAAATGGCATTTAAACATAATATTTAAACATCTTATTTTCCTTTGCAGACTCTTTATATGTCTGGTTATCTTTCCTCTTCTCCTGCTCATATCCAATAAAGATCATTAGGCCCAAAATGGAAGCTTTAGGATAATTTCACTGGCTCCACAGGTGAGATTTCCCAGAAAAGCCTAGGAAGGAGTTGAACAAACAAAACTAGAACTAGGAAAAAATGCTTCAGATGGTTACAGAAGGATTCCCATATCAAATGGCATTGAAACCTTGCTAAAATAGTAACAATTAAATTGTATCCTAATTGGAAACAGAAATAGTAAGTCACTGTGATCATATGTGAGTGCATTCTCAGAGCTATAAATTATAGTGAAATTTATCACACATTGCATATTGAATCTGTCACAGTGGTCCTCAAATGATCATGTTACTATCTTCAGGACATTTTACTAGATATGAAGCAAAGATTATCGAGAAAGAGAGGGAGAGAGAAAGAGGCTCATTAAGTATAGGATGAAAGTCACATAAAGGAATTAGCATTTATATTATTTATTGTTCTGTTTTCATCCTCCCACCCTCCCTCTTCTTTTTTGATTTTTTCCCCTCCTCTCTTGGATTTTTCTAACCTTACCCTGAGAAGATCCTCCTTGCACATTAAACTTAGAGCTCCTTCAAAGCGGATTAAAAACAATTCTGCCAACATTATGTTCAGTGAATGACAAATTGTACAGCTTCACACAATATTATTTGTGCTAAAAGCTATTATGTAAATACATTGGCTTATATAAGCTTAAATAATATGACACAGGAATGCAAAGATAGGACATACATACAGATCTATTGAAATGATGCTCTGTGAACACAGTCCTTAATAGAAAATTGCATATCCTCACTCCAAGGCAGAAAAGATATCATATGTCTATTTTAGTGGTTATGTCCTGAAATGCTGCACTTATTCCTTTTATAATATTTTCAAATAAATACATATGGGACCAGTCAGATGTCAACAGTGGCACTGAAAAGAGTATGAATTAGTCACACTGGCACACAGGGCTCTGGAACAATGAACAGTGCTCGGGAAGACCCTTGAATGCAAGCCTATTTGCCTCTTAATCCAAATGAATAATTAATGATAATTATCATGCTGCAGTTATTATCTGTGATAATAATATATCCGTAAGGTGAATAAATTCAATCTGCTACTATGCAGAAATGGCAACTCATAATATTCTTAAGAAATACAGATATAATTATCGGTATTAACGGTCAAGAAGAAAAGAGATTTTTATATAAAGAATTACAGCAAAAGGTCTAATGTAAAGCTGAAATGAATTCTATTGCATGGTGTTTATTCTTTAGCTGTGATTCCTGTGACACCACTTTGCAATCTGCTTGCTGCTTATATTCCTAGAATCCATGTATTGGAAGTTGAAACATTCATATGTTCATTAAAATCTGGCCGTAGCATCTCTATCAGTCCACCACTAAAAGATGGTTAAGGTGGGCTTCAGCACCTGCAAATGATTATGTGAAAGCTTGTCAATGGGGAGACTGGCGTGGGTGGTTCACTACACTGACAATTTCCTCCACTATAGAACTTCCAATTATTCAAACAAAAATCAGTAAAACCAAATATAACATCAAAAGGGTCATGTATATTTTGAGCCTCTTGTGCTTACACAGTCATGATGATTATTTCTGAAAGCACAATAGGTGTGCTGTCAAGTACGCAGAATTGTAGGCAATCAGATTTAATCACAGCTCCGTCACCAACCTTGTTGTAACAATAGAAAATGGTGGGGGATGGAGGCAGGGGGAAGCAGAAGAAAATATGCCCTCTTACTATTTGAGAAACTGTATTTGTTGTCTTATTGTAACCGGTGGGTGTCTCTATGATATAACTGTCTACTTCATAGGTTGTTTACATACAATTATGCTTCTGATGCATAGAGGACAAAAGCTTGGAAATTTGAGGTTAACACTGACACTTGAACGCACACCACTGAGGTTTGGGTGTTGTTTTTTTCCCTTCACTTTTCATAATATGAGTCAGGAGCTAGATTGCACAGGGGAATGGTAATGAGATGTAGAGGTTTTCACCTCTGGGTCACTGCTTCAAATCTGGCCCAGGTTGGTAGTAACCAAAACTCATTATCATCTGCTGACTGCTCAGTGGCCTGTGTGAAATGGGTTGACAGTTTTGCAGTCTAGTTTCTAGTGGACAAATGTCCACATAATAATCATCATTAATTAGCACAGCAAGAAAGATAGAATTTGGAACCACAGTGGGCTGTAAAGATTATATCCAAAGGTTGATGTGGTAACTCCCTTGCTATAATTTTGTAATCTTTTGGGCCTCAGTTCTCGAATAAGAACTGGTAGATGACAGGAATAACAAAATGTAAGAAAATCAGTAGGAGGCTGCATTATTAATCACCTTGAAGTTGCATTTAGACTGTCAGCTCAGTAGGACTACATCTACACAGTGGAGCTATTTTGGGATACCTCTGGTATCCCGAAATAGCTGTTCCATGTCTTAAGAGCAAGTCTGTTATTTCAGCTCGCTACTCTGACAACCCTGTAAACGTCATTGCATGAGGGTTAAGGGACATTTTGGAATAACAGGTTATTTAATTTTGAAACAAGCTATTTTGAAATAAGATTGAAATAAACTATGCAATTTGTGTAGCGCAAATTGCATAGCTTGTTTAGAGGTAAGGATGCTGGGTGGACCCTAGGTGAGCTCTATAGAAACAAGAATAGAGATTATAGTTGTAATGATTGGTTTTACCACAGCTCCCAGAAAGTCATGGACTGAGACCTCTCTTGTGCTAGGTGCTGTAAAAACACAGAAGAAAAAGACAGTCACTGCTTCAGAGCTAAGTATAAGACAAGAGACAGCATACTGAAAAAGATGGATGGGAGACTATAAGAAAACAATGAGACTATACTGGTTACCACCAAAGAGAGTTGTCTCAGCCCACTAGGGGTGATGGTATCACAGTTATGGTGCCAGAGCATAACCCAATAGATTAGACACTGTCTATAGCCACAGAGGATTTTCCTTTCCTGTAGGAATACCACCGCTCCAAGAAATGGTAGCTATATCAATGGAAGCATTTGTCCATCAACCTAGTCACATCTACACTGGAGTTAGCATAGGTATGGCACTTAGGAGTGTGGATTTGGACTATGTTGAATTTAGTATTAAGTGTAGACCATGCCCAGGCTTGGATATGAGGTCAATGCGAGGTCAAAGAGATGTGCAGGCTTCAGGCCTTTGTGACAGGCAGGTTGATGGTCTAATTAACAGTGATCTAAAAGGAGATGACTGAAAGCTCTATTTTAGCCATACCAAGCATGAGTTGATGGTGGGACATCCATAAGAGGTTGCCAGGAAGACAGACCAAGGTTTTAGTTAAGTCAGAACAGAAGAGATCTGTAGTAGAAAGGAAATCTTTGAGTCATCAGCATAGAGGTGGCAGTGGAATTTGTTTGCAGATGAGATTATCCAGAAGTAAGGCATAGTAGGGAAGAAAAAGGGATAAAGGACAGAGCCCTGCGGAATCCTCACAGAAAGTTGGGAAAGGAATGAGGAGATGCTGAAGGAATATTTAGAAAGGAAGAAGACCCAGAAGTGGACAGAATAATAGAAGCCAAAGGAGGACAAGATTTCAAGAAGAAAAGCATGCTCAGCAGTGTCAAACATGGCTGACAGGTCAAGGAAGATGAGGATGATGTACTGTTCTGACTTTTAGCTAAGAAGAGGTCATTAGAGACTCTGATCAGAGCTATATGAGTGGAGTGCAAGGGGCTGAAGCTGGAATGGAAAGGATCTAGGGTAGAACTAGAGGAGGAGAACTCCAGATAATTATTATCAATAGTGTATTCAAGAAGCTTAGAGATCAGACCCTAACACATGCTTGTATTGCAAAGGTAAAAAACCAGAGGAGAGTGAGAGGTTAAGAAAAGGTGAAAGGGAAGAGATGAGAGTGGGACTGAGGGAGATCAGGAGCTGGGATGTAATGGTGACACTGGGGCAAACTGAGGGGCTAGAGGAGGAGACTATACAAGAAACTTCTGAATCTGTGACAGGAAAGTAGGAGAAGCAGGGAAGGGAAAGTAACAGGTATGTTATACTTTATCAAATTGCTCTTGAAATAAATTGTTGAGACTTCATGTGGGAAGAAATGGAGACAGAAAAAGGGAACGGTTTAAGGAGTGTGTCAAAAGTGGTAAGAAGTCACTTGGGATTGCCAGCCTGAGTTTCAGTGGAACTGGAGGGTGTCTCTACACTGCAGCATTTTTCTGGAAAATATGGACTGTGGGCATTGTGGAAGGGTGAGTCTATAAACACATGCTGCAAAGAAGTCAGCTGGGTCATCAGAATAGAAGTTGAACTCACCAATGATGAGTGTGGGAAATGTGAGGAGGAGAAGAGAAAGAGACAGGAGTCCAAACTGGAGAGGAAGGCTGATGGGAAGAAATTGGATGGATGGTAGATGACAGCCATGTGGGGGAGGAGAGAAGATAATAGTCAGATGCAGTGCTGTTCAAAAGAGGAGAGAGTATGAAGGAAGAAGATGGAGGGTTGGAAGCAATGAGTGGCAGGTGAGCTGGCATTAGGGGAGCCTGGCCCGGTCACCATCCCTGTGGTCCTTCCTCTCTCTTCTGCCAATGGTACCCTAACTCCCAATCTCTTTCTACTACCCACTGGAACCCAGAGAGTGCTCCCTGCTGCTGCTGCTCCCGAGACCAGTCATGGCATGCAGGGTGGGTGACACCATTTCTACAGTACTTCTGACTCCAGCTCTGGAGCGTGGGGTGGTCAAAGCAGCCGTATCACCACTAACAGCAGCTCTGAGACCCAGGGTGGGCAGTGCCCCAGCAGCTTCCCAGCCCCAGAGCAAGCACTCCCAAAGTCAGACCTGGAACACCAGGCTGATGGCACCACAACAGCACCTGGAACCAGAGCACCAGGCAGGGCACCAGCCCAAGCCTTCCCCAGTCCAGTGGCAGGCCATCTGGCCCCAGCCCAAGCCTGCTCTTCTGGGCCAGGAAAGAGTGGGAACTCAACTCACAGTGGGGGGGGGGGGGTCTAGGTTGGATATTAGAAAAAACTATTTCATTAGGAGGGTAGTGAAGCACTGGAATGTGTTACCTAGGGAGGGGGTGGAATCTCCATCCCTAGAGGTTTTTAAGTCTCGGCTTGACAACGCCCTGGCTGGGTTGATTTAGTTGGGATTGGTCCTGCCTTGGGCATGGGGCTGGACTTGATGACCTCCTGAGGTCTCTTCCAGCTCTGTGAATCCTGGGAACAGAGCATGGGTGAGGCCATACCAGGCTATTTGTAGCTCAGCCTCTCCCAGCCCACAATACCTGCTGCCCATGGTGGAAGCCATAGACCCATAAAGATAGGAAAGGAAAAGCTCAACAGCCCTGCACCAAAAGTTTTAAAAGAGCTAGCAGATGAGCTTTCTGCAACATTAATATGTTTTTTCAATAAGTCTGGGAACACTGGGAACATTCCCAAAGTCTGGAAGAAAACCAATATTGTGCCAATATGAAAAAAAAAGCTAAGGGGATGATGTGTAATTATAGGACTGCCATTCTGACACTGGTCCTTGGCAAGATAATGGAGCAGGTGAAACAGGACTCAATAAAGAATTAAAGGAGGGTAATATAATTAATGCCAATAAAGTTTATAAAGATCCCGTCAAAATAACTTAATATCTTTCTTTGGTGAGACTTCAAGTTTGGTTGACAAAAGTAATAGTGTTGAGTGTTGATGAAATATACTTAGATGTCTGTAGGGTATTTGATTTGGTTCTGTGTGACATTTTGATTAAAAAAACTATAGCGATATAAAATTAACATGGCACACATTAAATGGATTAAAAGCTGGCTAACGGATAGGTCTCAAAATGTAACAGTAAATGGCGAATCGTGATCAAATATGTTTTTTTTTCTAGTGAAGTCCCTCATGGATTGGTCCCTAATCCAGAATGATCTGGATCACTTGGAATACTGAGTGCAAGCAGACTGTGTTTTAACATAGCTAACTATAAATAAACATATCCAGCAATAAATAATGTAGGGCCTACTTAAATGATGTGGATTCTATCCTTGGAAGCAATGACTCTTAAAAAATTTTGGGATCAAAGTGAATAATCAGCTGAACAAGAGCTCCCTGTGTGATGCTTTGTCTAAAAGAGCCAAAGCAATCATTGGATGCATAAAGATGGGTATCTTGAGTAGAATTCAAAAAGGATTAATTCACCACTGTATTTGGCACTGATGCTGGAATAGTGTGTCCTGTTCTGATGGATTTTGATAAATGAGAGAGAGTTTCAAAGAAGAGTTGCAAGAATGATTTAAGGATTTGAAGACATGTCTGATGCTCAACCTGTTTGGTTTAAAGAAGGGTAAGAGATGATTTGGTTACAGATTATAAATTCTTACATGGGGAACAAATATTTGATAATAATCTCTTCAATATACCAGAGAAAGATATAACACTATCCAATGGCTAGAAGTTGAAGATGGACAAATTAAAACTGGAAATAAAGCCAAAATGTTTAACGATGAGGTACTTAAACACTGGAACAATTTACCAAGGTTCATGGTGTGTTTCTCCATCACTAGCAATTTTGAAATCAGGACTGGCTATTTCTTGGAATTATTTTAGGGAAGTTCCATGGTCTTTTATACAAGAGGCCAGACTAGATAATCACAATGATCCCTTCTGGCCTTGGAATCTACGAACCACAGTGTGATCCAGATGGAGACTATGTCTGCTGTAAGGCTGTGTCTACACAGCAGCTTTATTTCTTAATAACTGATGTTATTCCAAAATAATGTAGTATCTATACAGCAAGCTCATTATTTTGAAATAAATTTGAAATAATGATCTTTTTACTCTGACTCTTATAATCCTCATTGTATGAGGAGTAAGTGAAGTTGGGGAAAGAGTGCTCTATTTCAAAATAATTGCTATGTAGACAGCACCAAAAGTTGAAATAAGCTATTTGACTTAAGCAACGCAATTAGTGAAGCTCAGGTTGCATAGTTTATTTTGAGTTTAGCTCTACTGTGTAGATGTGCCCTAAAAGAGGACAACTGCAGATGAATGGATCAAAGTCTGTGAGAGCCTGGAGCTGGAGGGAGCTAGATATGAAACAGCCATGGATGATCTGATCATTTGTGAGATCTGGGAACCCACAAATCTTGTGAAGCCAGAAGATGATGCCAAATCTCTAATGCAGGAGTTGGGAACCTTTTTTGGATTGGGGGCCACTGACTCAGAAAAATCAGTTGAGGGCTGCACACAAGTGATAACACTGTCCCCCCGCCCCCCTCAAAGAAAGCCAAACTCCACATTGACATGGCCCCGACTAAGAAGGAGAAAGACACTCTCCACAGTCTCCTCACACACTGGACATTAGGACGCCCCAGCCTAGTAGATTTTGTGGGCTCTAGCCCCATGGTGGGACAGTGGTGGGTCTGGAGTGCCAGCAAAGGCTCCCCAATGCTAGGGGTAGGAGGGCCCTGAGCCTTAGAGATCAGATCCTGGCAAGCTGGGGGCTGCATCAGCCCCCGGGCCTAAGGTTCCCCATTCCAGCGCTAAAGCATTTATCTATAAAAAGGGGAATAAGAACAACCCAGGAAACTACAGACTGGTCTGTCCCAGGGAAGATAATGGAGCAGGTAATTAAGGAAATCATATGCAAACACTTGGAAGGTAATAAAGTGATAGGGAATAGCCAGCATGGGTTTGTGAAGAACAAGTCATGCCAAACTAATCTGATAGCTTTCTTTGATAGGATAACGAGCCTTGTGGATAAGGGAGAAGCGGTGGATGTCATATACCTAGACTTTAGTAAGGCATTTGATACGGTCTCGCATGATATTCTTATTGATAAACTAGGCAAATATAACTTAGATAGGGCCACGATAAGGTGGGTGCATAATTGGCTGGATAACCGTAGTCAGAGAGTTGTTGTTAACAGTTCTAAATCCTGCTGGAAAGGGATAACAAGTGGAGTTCCTCAAGGGTCTGTTTTGGGATCCGTACTGTTCAATATCTTCATCAATGATGTAGATATTGGGATAGAGAGTACGCTTATTAAGTTTGCAGATGATACCAAACTGGGTGGGGTTGCAACTTTTTTGGAGGATAGGGACATAATTCAAAATGACCTTAGCAAGTTAGAGAAATGGTCAGAGGTAAACAGGATGAGGTTTAATAAAGAGAAATGCAAAGTGCTCCACTTAGGAAGGAACAATCAGTTCCATACATACAAGATGGGAAGCGACTGTCTAGGAAGGAGCATGGCGGAAAGGGATCTAGGGGTCATAGTGGACCACAAGTTGAATATGAGTCAACAGTGTGATGCTGTTGCAAAAAAAGCAAATATGATTCTAGGTTGTATCAACAGGTGTGTTGTAAGCAAAACTCGTGAAGTCATTCTGCCACTCTACTCTGCACTAGTTAGGCCTCAGCTGGAGTACTGTGTCCAGTTCTGGGCGCCACATTTCAAGAAAGATGTGGAGAAATTGGAAAGGGTACAGAGAAGAGCGACAAGAATGATTAAAGGTCTAGAGAACATGACCTATGAAGCCAGGCTTCATGAACTGGGCTTGTTTAGTTTGGAAAAAAGAAGATTAAGGGGGGACATGATAGTGGTTTTCAAATATCTAAAAGGGTGTCACAAGGAGGAAGGAGAAAATTTGTTCCTCTTGGTTTCTGAAGACAGGACAAGGAGTAATGGGCTTAAAGTGCAGCAGGGGAGGTTTAGATTGGACATTAGGAAAAAATTCCTAACTGTCAGGGTGGTCAAATATTGGAATAAATTGCCAAGGGAGGTGGTGGAATCTCCCTCTCTGGAGATATTTAAGAACAGGTTAGATAGACATCTGTCAGGGATGGTGTAGACGGAGCTTGGTCCTGCCTTGAGGGTGGGACTCGATGACCTCTTGAGGTCCCTTCCAGTTCTATTATTCTATGATTCTATGATCTGTGCAGATAGGTTCAGTATTAGCAGGAAATATTTGTGACAGGCACTTTCTTTGACTGTAGAAACACAAAGGACAGAATGTGAATATATAAAGAGTGCATCCCTTTCATCCTGCTGGTCTTTGCTTCAAGACAGAATAGTGGCAGATTATCAAAGCAAAAAGAGGGGAACTGTGCTTCGCCGCTGTCTGTATGGTATGCGTACTCTGGAGGAACAGATTTCACTATCCTGCATTCTAAGTCCAGCATCTTTCACAAACTCTACATTCCCATAAGTTATACACTAATTACCTATTGTAACCCCCCGGAGGCAGTGCTATGATTTACTATATGTTTGTACAGCACCTAGCACAATGGGGCCATGACATGGCCTCTAGCCACAACTGCAGTAGAAATGATAAATAGATCCCTTTTTTCCCCCGGGGAGCACCAAATTAGGTGAGAGGAGTGGCAGAGACACAAAACAACAGCAGTGGATGGAGGAAAAGTTGGATCATTCAAACTCTGTCTTGTCTTCAGTGATGCAAAGACATCATAAACATGTTCCTGAAACAGCAGGCAGCTCCTGGAAACTCATCCACTTTCTTCCCTACATCACTGGTGGGCCCAAACACAATGACATTTGATCAGCTCATGTGTATAAGGCATTAGGGGGAGAAAAGGGACAATAATACCCAGGACAGAGAGAGACACTCCTCGGGTGGCCTCTGTGTTGGGAATGTGGCCTGAGGAGATTTGGAGGAAAGGATGTTCACTGGAGAATCCGTCACAAGCGGGGATGCTAGCAAAAGAGAGGATAGGAACCAGTGACAGAGGTTTCATTTTACCTGTCATTAAATTTACCCATGCACTTTCTACCACACCACTTCAGCCCCTTATTTGTCTTCTGAAAGATGGGGAGGGGCCTGGACTGAATGGGGTGTATATAGGGATGTCATCATCCCTGGAGATGTCTTATATTAAACCAGAACAGGGTTAGAGTAAGGGGTACTGGATCCATGTACTCAGATCCAGTGATTCAAATTCCCCAGGCCTGTGGCAGTTATTCCACCCCATAAGCTGAAGTATTAGCCAAGAAGGACTATCAAGGGTTGAAGAGTTGGTGGATTTTGACACTCCCACCTTCAAAACCCCCATGTTCCAACCTGGGGAATGCACAGATGAGGACACTTGGTGGCTGTCAGTCCCTTCAGGTGACATGAGTTCACCTACTGCTGCACCTATATTGCCCTCAGCCAACAACAGATTTCCAAATGATGCCAATTGGAGTTATGTGCAGATGAACAACAGTATATACCCTGGAATACCAGCATTAATTTTGAATGTTTATTGCTTTGCTTACTTTGTGTCACAAACTTAACAGGAACTTTTATTTCCTTTCCTTGGGATTATTAAAATTTCTTTTACAGGAGGCTGTAAAATGTACTGTATATGATATATCAGGAAGACTGGACTGCCTTCTTTGGACCCCTTTCAAGATCCTTTGCACATGCATATTTAAGCAGTTTTTGTCTTAACATATCACATATCTGTAGCTATATATTTTTCCTATCTATCATCTTCTACTGTATCCAGTGCCGTGGTATCTGAGTGCCTTTTATATGGTCAAAGTATTTGATCCCCTAGGTAAAGATATTATTTATTTATATTTTAAAATATATTTCTGAACATTTTGGTTGCTAGATAAAGGTGCCCTTGGGCAGATTTCTGTAATAATAGACCTTTTTATTGCTGGTGCATATGATTAAAAAATACTTTACAAACCAGATTCTGCACCATAACAAATGAGAAAGAAAGATGTAAGGGAGAGTGTACATGTGAATAAGATGGGTAAATCTTTCTTAGTGAAGAATTTTCATACTGGTTCCCATTTAGGCCCATATTCTGCAAACACCAAAGTGTGTTCTTTAATACCGTGAGAAGTCCCTTAGGATTAAGGATTTGCAGCATCAGGGCCTTAATTTTGAATATTTTCCCTGATATATTTTAAATTAGCTATTCCAGCAGTACCTTTCCCCATCATAAATCCAAGCTATTATAGTAGAGGCAACTTCAATCGCTTATTGGTAAAATACACGCTTTATTTCAATTGGGATGTTTTAATGGGTGTCCATCACTTACACATGATACAGCTAGATGGTTATACATAAGAGCCAAACAATCCCCTTAGATGTCTCACTCTCACAACCAAAAATATATTTGCATGCATGCATTCTAGCCAGAGGTACTTTGGGGCATGCTTTTCTTTGCTATGCCAGGCAGAGGGGAACAGAACAGGTCAGAAAAAGCCTGAAGCATGTTGTGGGGCACAGGAAAGAACAGACATTTTTTATTAAATGAGTACTTGCAAAATGACATGAAAAAATTCATTTTGTTTCAAAAAGTTGTGGGCTGTTTTGGTTTTTGTTCACCAACCCTTTCCCCTTTTCCATTAGAGAAGTGTGATTTAAAAAAAAAAGTAAGGAAGGAAAATAAAATAACATCTTATCTCAGTTGTTTTTCTTCCACCTTCACTCCTCTCTTCCCAGATAAACACACTTTTACAATGAGGGTGAAAGAGAGTAGAGAAAAAAAGTGAGAAAGATGGGAATGTGGATAAAAGGAAATGAAAACAGCAATAATATCATGAGAAAGACAAATTAAAATGAAAAATACACTGATTTTTTTGCAAGAGAAAAGAGATTCAACCTACCATAACTATAGGAATGTCCATTAGACTTCGCACTTAAAAGCCCTCACCTTGACAGGAGGGAGAAAGGGGAGAGATCTAAGAGAAGTTTGTAGCCTTGTTTTAGAAGTTAAATTGAATGTAGCACTTTTGTATTAAATTACTATATGAAATACCATGGGCTCCATTCCTGTTGCTAAAAATTCAAACTCAGGCAGTCTCCAAGGGAGCTAAGCTTCCAGGTAGAGCAGAGCTAGGGAAACACTACACACCTGATGTGCAGAAGTCTGGTGTCTGGTGTTGTAAGGCCTTGTCTCCACTTACTGGGCGATTGACACTGTGGAGGTGGATCTCCCAGGGGTTGATTTAATGGTCAGGACTATGGCCCGTAATTTGCAGGTGGAGTGTTGGAAAGGGATCCCAGGACTCCCACTCTACCAGGCTCTGACCCAGAGCTTTTTGAGATCTATCCAGGATCTGACAGAAGAAGCTGGTTAAGGCTGCCCTGTCCGGACCACTTTCTATCTCTGCCCCATCCCCCAATAGTCCCAAAGATGAAGGTGCTGTGAATGGTGCCCACTCACAACAGAGTACCTTATGGTTGTGCTGTGCAGCAAGGTATCTCTCTCAGGTAGCAACTGCGTCTTCCTGGGGTATGGTTCGCCCTCCTGGGCCAGCTTAGTTCCAGGGTTTTTCCATACTGGGGTAATTCAAACAAAATAATAAAAGAGATTATTAAAATCCAGAGTCCATACAAGAGGTAGATGAAGATGCTTCTCTCTCAGGCTGTCTCTGTGGCAGCTTCTCTCTTCCTTCAGGGAGGAGTCTTCGGACAATTGTCTCAGGGAGACATTTCTGCCTTCCCTCTGCTCTTCTCTGCTGCAGGTCACTGGACTGCTCTCTTTCCTGGTCTGCTACCAAATGAGCTGCTCTCCTGTCCAAAGATCATCCTCCAGTTTGCACAGTTGGGATGGGGACTCAGAGAAATTCCTCAACCCATGTGGTCCAGAGTGGAGTTTGTACACCCCGTCAAAATCCCATAATTCATGAAAAAGGGCTTTGTTCCATAGCTGCATGTTCTAAGTTACTGAACACAAACTTTATCTGGGACAGGAGCAAAGACCAGTCATTCTGGTGGAATTTGATGTAAGATCAAAGATACTGTTCCAGGCTGTGACTGGTTCTCTCCACTTGACTGTTAGTCTGAAGGTGATAGGTAGAGAACAGACAAAACCAGATGCCCCAAATCAAGAGAGCTTCTCACAAGAAGTGGGATACAAATTGCGCTCCTCAGTCAGAGACAACGTGCTCTGGGAGACCATGGAACCAGACAACTTGATCCCCCTAGAGTTCCTCAGTTCCCTGAGAGGATTGGCCAATGGGTCCTCTCATTGCATTCTGTGTCTGATATGAAATGGTGGAAGTGAGCCACACAAGCAGTAGCCAGACCTGAGCTGGAGTTTCTGTAGGGTGAAACTCACTGGTGAAGGTGTGATTAGGCCCTTGAAGATGTTCAGTATCACTCTGTCGAAGCCATCCCAGTTAGACAGAAATGGAGTGTTGGCTTCATCTAGGGAAGAGGCACCCTCTAATAATTCCCCTGCCAGCAGGCTGACTACAAAGCCTACCCTGATGTGGTTGGAAACTCACACCTGTCATCGAAGTAAGAACAAAAGGCAGCATAGTTTAATGAAACCTTGCAATATGGAACAGCTCTCTTTGAAGGACTCAGGGAGAGGACCAGGGGGTCTTTGCTAGAGAAGAGCACAGCCAGAAAAACACCCAGTGTAGCATTTTCTGTGTGAAGTTGATGGACTCGATCCCACAATGCCTGATTCTGAAGGGACCAGCTGTGTGTTCTGCCCCTGGAGAGCTTAGTTGTCTGCTTGGAGGCAATTCACTTGCTTGTGCAATATAAATGTCACTTCTGGTACAAGGAGCTGTGCTGGGTCCAGCCTTAGCTGAGCCCACTCAGAGGTTAATAGTGGTGTGAGCAAACTACAATTAATAGGATATGGGCAGTCAGCCTGGTAATGAGAGCCAGAGGCAAAGTCAGGTGCCACGCCAAAGTTCAGAGCTGGAGACAGAGTCAAGAGTAAGATGAAGAAGGAGAAACCTAGAGTAGGGCAGGGCAGCAGGAACAGGGAGTAGCCAGGAGTCTGAGATAGGAGAACAAGAACTAGGAGGGGAAGCAGGAACCAGTACAAAACCAGGACTCAGGTAAATAGGAGGACTCAGTATTAGCAGCCAGCCAGTGATTGCTGTAGTTGCTCAGATAACTTCTGGCTGTTACGTCTTTGTTACTTAGCTGAAGTTGAAATAGTTTAAATTGGCTTTTGGCACTGTCCACACTGCAGGAAGTCAAAGGGAGCACATAGAGGGTTACGTAGAGGTTTTTAAGTCCCGGTGTGACAAAGCCCTGCCAGGGATGATTTATTGTGGTTGATACTGCTTTGGGCAGGGGTTTGGACTCAATTACCTCCTGAGGTCTCTTCCAACCCTATGAATCTACAATTAATGGGAAAGCTAGACCAACACTGAACACATTTGAAAATGTTGCCCCTTAGTTAATCATCACAGATCTTATAAAGCATTTTTCCTAAGTAGATCCCAAAGTGCTTAACAAAGGGCAGTCAATATCACTATCCCCTTTGGAGAGATGAGGAAAATGAGTTACACCAACATGAAGGGTGTGTTTTCACTGCACCATTATTTCAAGATAACTAGCATTATTTTGAAATAACAATGAGAACGTCTAAACATCCTTTTTTGTTATTTCAAAATAATTTTGAAATAACAGATGGCTTAATCATAAATCTGTAAAGCTCATTCTACGAGGAATAATACCTATTCCAAAAATAGCTATTTCAAAATAAGGTGTGTGTAGACTCTCTACTGTTGCTATTTCAAAATAGCCCCTCACCAGGGTCATTCTAAGTTATTCCTCCCCAGTGCCTTCTGGAGTTCTAAATCTAGATAGTGTCTACATTAGGAAAGCCTGCCTCTGTCTAATTTTGAGGCTTCCCTGCAATGTAGACATGCTATTTTGAAATAAGCTATTGCAGAATAACTATTCTGCAATAGCTTATTTCGAAATTAGTGTGCAGTTTAGATGTACCCAAAGTGACTTGCTCAAAGTAACAAGCAGGCCAGTAATAGCTAGAACTAGGAGCCAGCTTTTCTGACTTCAAGTCTAGGATACTAGCCTCTAGGCCAGAGGGCCTATTGGTTCTTGTGTCTAAGAAAGTTTTTATAAATTCCTATTAATGTTGAACATTGAAATCTATATATACCTTGGTGAGTGGCTACTCTTACATTCTGATTTTCCTAACCTCCTGTTTTTCTCTAAATACGCTATATCAGCTGGGTGAAATGGTTGTTTTACTCTATGGCTATATCTACCCTACCAGGTTATTTCAAAATAAGTTATTTTGAAATAACTCCCAAAATAACTATTTTAAAATAAGCGTATTTTTCTTCACAAGCAGGAGTTGTTATTTCGAAATAATACGCTTGGTAGTGTGGGCACTTGCCTTGTTATTTCAAAATTAGTATAGACATGCCCTATGAACCCTCTGTGACTACCTATAACATACAGGATACATTAAATTATATCCAATTCCACATATTTATAGCTGCAGTTTACAAATAACCTTTTTACCTAGATATGAAGCAAGGCTCCATTCCACCACTCTTGTGATCTTCAAGGCACTGCCATGGTGACCATATATGGAAAGCTTATCTTCTATTGTGTTTCATCTTTACCAAGGTAAGAAATATGCATAAAGAAGAAAAATGTACATCAAAAAGTGAAATTTTCTAGCTCATCACAAAGTATATTGAACTCTAAAGAGTGCAAATTTCTTTTGTTACCTTCTAGGTTCAAAATAAAGGAATATCCGTGATTCTTTTTGGAGATACTATATTTAATTTCTTCATTTGGCTAAATTCCATTTCTGTAGTCCAAACATTGCCAATGCTGAATATTTAGCAGAGCACATGAGTCAGAGATAGATCTGTGGGAAAGAGACCATATACTCTTGTAAGTATTTAATAAATTCAATAATTCTGTTACTGTTTTAGAAGGGTCCATTTCTTCTAGTACAGAAATTGACTGAAAAAAATCACATTAAACCAATGAGTGGTAACAGAATAGTTTAATTGCCTCACTGACACAAAAAGCTTCTTTTCTTTTGGTGAATTGTAAGCATAACTCAGCTCTAAGGAGCAGCCCATCTTATATTCTAAACTAAGAGTTATCTCAGCCATTTGAATAATTTACACATTATACTCTAGGCAAATTACGCTGGGTTATTCACCTAATCATATTCGCCCGCTTATATACCTGAAATACTCATGCTGAAGAATATATACTCCACAATATAACTGTGTGCTTCAGAAAATGGTTGTTGTGCTTCTCTTAAACCATACGTTTTATTTGGAAAAGTGATCATGATGGGTGTTGGTTTGACTGATTGACTACAAAGACTGTAATGTCCCCAAATTGCAGCTACTTACACTATGGCTATGTCTACATAAAAGCTAGAGGTGTGATTCCCAGCTCACATACACATATGCTAGCTTGATGAGAGCTAGTGCAAGTACAAATAGTATCATGGCCATGATAGCATGGGCAGTAGCAGTGGTGGCATTGCCATACTGAGTACAAAGCTGCCTGAAGCTGGCAGGTTCTCTAGTGTAAGTGTACTGTGTGTTGATTATAGATAGTGCTGGTAGTGCCACCTATTAAGATTACCAATAATTTCCCATTAGAAGATCCTGTTTTTGGTTGCTCATAACCCCTCTCCCCCAAACTCTAACCAATATAGCAGAAATGTTATAAGGTGGGTGTCAGCCTCAGGCTAAATTGTTTTATGAAAATTTAGCCAAAACAGTAAATCAGTTTCTGAGAATGAGGCTAGGGACAAATGTATTGTTTTGCCAAGGTTAAAAATGGTCTCCCTAGCTGCAGCACTAGCAAAATGGCTTGGGCATCATTATGTAATTAACGGTGAGTTTCCATTACCAACTGGTGGTCCTTGGAAAGATTTGCATTGAGTCAGGTGGTCCACGGATTTGAGAACCACTGGTCTATACATATTTATATGGAGAACAGAAATTTGATAATAGTCACACATTGAACTGTAACCTATGGGAGGTAGAGCTGCTCAGCAGTGTCCCTCTCAGGCCCACTCATGGTATTGCAGGCATTCAAGTCTGCAAGTGTTGGCCTCCAGCTTATGGTAGACTATGTCATAAGCTAGGCCTCAGTCTCTAAACTAGGGAGGCTAATGTAGACATTCGAAGTTGCAAATGAAGCCCGGGATTCCTCCTGGAATGAGGTGTAACAGTTAATTTGAACTAAGGACTTAGTTTGAATTGCCATTTCACTACTGCGTGTAGCTGCAGGCAGTTACTTCGGGCTAGTGGAATTTCAAAATGGCAACCGGATGGGAACATGCAAATAAAGCCCAGGATATTTAAATCCCGGGCTTCATTTGGAACTTTGAATGCCTACATTAGCCTCCCTAGTTCGAACTAGGGGGCTAGTGTAGACATACCCTAAGCTACCAAGCAACAAAATAGCAGCTCAGGATTTGGCAGTCTGCACCTTTAAACAAGGAGGGAAAACCTTCAAATGGCAAGTTGCACCACATAATGCAAAGGCAAAGCACTAGCCTGGGCCTGGGTTCTGGGTTAGCTTCTGATTTGGTGATTCATTTTGGTGACAGGTGGGTTTTTTTTATTGTCTAATCGGCTTTCCTTGAAAGTGCCCAACATGTATCTTCATGTCATGATCACAGATATATAGTCTTTGTTTCTTTCTTGCAAAATACAGAAAAATACACTATTCGTGCTGCCAAATGTGGATCACAACAAAGAAAGCTGCACCTTTTGTTTCCTTTATTTTTTCACATTGTTTTATAATAATTCTAGAATTCTAATATTTTGCTTATACATTGTGCTTTTCAGCAACGGGTTTCCAAGCAAATAAGTTAGTTAACACTCATAGAATATAGGACCCATATTACAGAAAGAGAAAGAGTCACAGAAAAGGTAAGTGAGTTGCCCAAGGTGAGATGATGGATCGGGGTAGAACCCAGAGAAGAACCTGTATCTCACCTATAGTCTTCTCTAATCACTGGAACAGAGGTGCCTTGGCTAGATCTGGCCACCTAGGAGTTTATAAATGGGTTGCATAACATTCAGATTGTACTGGATCTAAGGACTTGTAGCACAAACAAATTACACCTGTTTCTAAATCAGTCTAATTGAATTGGTGAAATCCCTTTGAATGGACATTCTTAAAACAGTTTCTAAATTAATTTTGTAAAATACATGTCTACACAATAGAATTTCACTCATTTACCGACATGGATTTAGAACCTGATTTAGTTACATCAGAGCAATTTCTGCGCGTCGAGCACACATACACTTTCATTAAATAAATAATTAAAAAAGAAATAAGTCTTCTAAACTTCCTGGCTGCCTGAGTAATTCTTCCAAAGGCAGAGCAAGTGTAGGTAATAAACGTTGACTGTGGACAGTCTGCAACAATGGCCTTGGGTGATGTGAACTCTCCCAAACCATAACTTAATTTGGGGGGTTTTAAAGTCTAATGATGATGCCTTATGTGTCATTATGAAACTATTCCTTTGCTGATTATTTCATTCAAAGAGAAAGAGAAGAAGTTCAGAATAAAGCCCAAAGGGGGTGAACATCATTTCTTACTTCAGGGAATGAAAGTCACAGAAAAGGAATGAAGAAGACACATAATCATAGGTAGCAGAGAGAGAGAAACAGGAAAAGAAGAGTGGAGAGAAACAAAGGGAAGAACTAGTGCTGGGCCAAAGGGTCAGCTTATTGTGTCACTGAGCATGGCTGACTGTAACTTCATAAAAATAATGATGATGATAATTCAAAGTTTAGTTATTAGATAATTAATAGCCTTCCCTTTGTGGAAGGCTCCCATCCACCGTGAATAAAGGGTAACGTGGTTCTAAATTTCTGCCCAGGCCCACACATGGTACCTAAAAATGATCCTGACTCATCTGTACTAGAGGCACTCCCTACCTCTTTTATTAAAGGTAAGCTGCCACTAGGTTTGTTTTCTCTTTTATTATATACATATTTATTTTGTGGAATGAAAAGCCAATCCCCTGCGTCACACGCAGAAAATTAATATTATATAGTAGCACCTTATTTTTATGGGTTTGCTTTTGCAATATCCAGGTGTAGTTCTGAATAAAGGCACTAGGGCTGTGTCCAGACTCAGGGTTTTTTTCGGGAAAAGTAGCCTTTTTCCGAAAAAACTTCACCTGTATCTAGACTGCAGCCGCGTTCTTTCGAAATTAAATCGAAAGAACGCGGTTTTTCTTTCGACGGCGGTAAACCTCATTTCACGAGGAAGAACGCCTTCTTTCGAAAGTGCTTCTTTCGAAAGAAGGCGTTCTTGAATGTAAATAGGGCTTCTTCAAAAGAGAGCATCCAGACTCACTGGGTGCTTTCTTTCGAAAAAGCGGCTTGCTCTTTCGAAAGTTCCACGTGCAGTCTAGACGCTCTCTTTCGAAAGAGGCTCTTTCGAAAGTATCTTTTGAAAGAGCCTCTTTCAAAAGAGGCTTGCAGTCTAGACATAGCCTAGGAGTGATGTACACATCGGGTGACAAGTGAACTGTGAGAGGCTGGGTATATTGATGCCACATGAACAGGCTTTCTTGTGAGGTTACGAGCACTTTGTGATTTGGACCCTAACAGAAATACTGTGAAAAGAGCATTTGTGTCAGTATTTTGATGTTTTATGGATAAAAATAGGAAATGCAGGCATTTAGAGATCTGAACATTCTGAAAGAGTTTAGCTAGCAGTTGTGATAACTGGGCCTACAAATATAATATAAGAGTAAGCTCAACTGTAAAAAGTGAGTGAAAAGCTCATGAATTGTCATGAGTTATATAGAATTGCTGAAAAAAAGATGTAAGAAGAAGACAGATTGAATTAATTCAAACAGAAAAAGTTGTACAGTTATCAATCAAGGACTGTATTGAGATTATATACAGTTCCAGAAATCAATGAACCATTGGTAGGCCTATTGGTAGACAAAATAATTAGAGGATGGAATATTCTGCCTAACTCTCCCTTTTTAGGCATCTTAAAAAGAGACTTTGAGGGGGAAAGTAGGCTATGGCGACGCTGGCTGATTGCCACATGCATGATCATAGAATCATAGAATCGTAGGGCTGGAAGAGACCTCAGGAGGTCATTGAGTCCAGCCCCCTGCCGAAAGCAGGACCAATCCCAACTAAATCATCCCAGCCAGGGCTTTGTCAAACCAAGACTTAAAATCCTCTAGGGATGGAGATTCTACCACCTCCCCAGCTAATCCATTCCAGTGCTTCACCATCCTCCTAGTGAAATAGTTTTTCCTAATATCCAACCTAGACCTCCCCCACTGTAACTTGAGATCATTGCTTCTTGTTCTGCCATCTGTCACTACTGAGAACAGCCTCTCTCCATCCTCTTTGGAACCTCCCTTCAGGAAGTTGAAGGCTGCTATCAAATCCCTCCTCCCTCTTCTCTTCTGCACACTAAATAAGCCCAAATTCCTCAGCCTCTCCTCATAGGTCATGTGCTCCAGTCCCCTAATCATTTTGGTTGCCCTCCGCTGGACCATCTCCAATGTATTCACATCCTTTCTGTAGTGGGGCCCCCAGAATTGGATGTAATACTCCAGGGCAGTGTCTAGACCGGCAAGTTTTTCCGCAAAAGCACTTGCTTTTGCGGAAAAACTTGCCAGCTGTCTACACTGGCCGTTTGAATTTCCACAAGAACACTGACGATCTCATGTAAGAAATCAGTGCTTCTTGCGGAAATACTATGCTGCTCCCGTTTGGGCAAAAATCCTTTTGGCAAAGCTTTTGCGCAAAAGGGCCAGTATAGACAGCTCAGATTTGTTTTCTGCAAAAAAGCCCCAATCATGAAAATGGCGATCAGGGATTTCTTGTGCAAAATCGCGTCTAGATTGGCACAGACGCTTTTCGGCAAAAAGTGCTTTTGCGGAAAAGCGTCCGTGCCAATCTAGACGCTCTTTTCCGCAAATGCTTTTAACGGAAAAGCTTTTTCGTTAAAAGTATTTGTGGAAAATCATGCCAGTCTAGACATAGCCCAGATGTGGCCTCACCAGTGCTGAATAAAGGGGAATAATCACTTCTCTAGATTTGCTGGCAATGCTCCTCCTAATGCAACCCAATATTCCATTAGCCATCTTGGCTACAGGGGTACACTCTTGACTCATATCCAGCTTCTCATCCACTGTAATCCCCAGGTCCTTTTCTGCCAAACTTCTACTTAGCCAGTCAGTCCCCAGCCTGTAACAATGCTTGGGATTCTTCTATCCCAAGTGCAGGACTTTGCACGTGTCCTTGTTGAACCTCATCAGATTTCTTTTGGCCCAGTCCTCCAATTTGTCTAGGTCACTCTGGACCCTATCCCTACCCTCTAACATATCTCTCTCTCCCCCTGGCATGCAATACAACCCCTCATCCAGGTCATTAATGAAGATGTTGAATAAAACCGGCCTTAAAACTAATCCTTGGGGCATTCCACTTGAAACCAACTGCCAAGTGACATTGAGCTGTTGATCACTACCTGTTGGACCTGAAAATCTAGTCAGCTTTCTATCTACCCTTTCTCCAATCCATTTATCAATCCATACTTCCTTAACTTGCTGGAAAGAATATTGTGGGAGATAGTATCAAAAGCTTTACTAAAGCCAAGATATATCACATCCACTGACTTCCCAATGTCGACAGAGCCAGTTACCTTATCATAGAAGGTAATCAGATTGGTCAGGCATGACTTGCCCTTTGTGAATTCATGTTGACTAATCCTGATCATTTTCCCCTCTTCCAAGTGCTTCCAAATGAATTCCTTGAGGATCCCCTCCATGATTTTTCCAGTGACTGAAGTGAGGCTGACTGGTCTGTAGTTCCCTGGATTGTCTTTCTTCCCTTTTTTAAAGCTGCCTTTTTCCAATCATCCGGGACCTCTCCTGATCTCCATGAGTTTTCAAAGATACTGGCCCTGATCTTGAAATGTCCTGATCAGATCAGGCCAGAGAGAGTGAATAAGATGACAGTTCTACCTTCTGTCTAATAAGGGACAAGTTAACCAGCCATGATGATATTTTGAGTAAACTGCTGTAAGCCAGTGACTAGAAATGGAAAGCCCTAAAACAAGTTCAACCAGGAGCAAGTTTGCAAAATCTTGGAGTGGCTGAAAAAAACATGTGCTGTATCTGAGCTTTTCTATCAGGGTGAGGTTGCAAGTAAAGGTCCACACTGGAGAAAGAAGCTGCATTTTCATAGAATCATAGAATACTAGGACTGGAAGGGACCTCAAAAGGCCATCAAGTCCAGTCCCCTGCCCTCACAGCAGGACCAAGTACTGTCTAGACCATCCCTGATAGACATTTATCTAACCTACTCTTAAATATCTCCACAGATGGAGATTCCACAACCTCCCTGGGCAATTTATTCCAGTGTTTAACCACCCTAACAGTTAGGAACTTTTTCCTAATGTCCAACCTAAACCTCCCTTGCTGTAGTTTAAGCCCATTGCTTCTTGTTCTATCCTCAGCGGCCAAGATGAACAAGTTTTCTCCCTCCACCCTTATGCCATCGCTATCATGTTCCCTCTCAATCTTCTCTTTTCCAAACTAAACAAACCCAATTCTTTCAGCCTTTCTTCATAGGTCATGTTCTCTAGACCTTTAATCATTCTTGTTGCTCTTCTCTGGACCCTCTCCAACTTCTCCACATCTTTCTTGAAATGTGGTGCCCAGAACTGGACACAATACTCCAACTGAGGCCTAACCAGCACAGAGTAGAGTGGAAGAATGACTTTTCGTGTCTTGCTCACAACACACCAGTTAATGCATCTCAGGATCATGTTTGCTTTTTTTGCAACAGAATCACACTGTTGACTCATATTTAGCTTGTGGTCCACTATAACCCCTCGATCCCTTTCTGCCATACTCCTTCCTAGACAGTTGCTTCCCATTCTGTATGTGTGAAACTAATTGTTCCTTACTAAATGGAGCACTTTGCATTTGTCTTTAATAAACTAATTTGTCCAGATCATTCTGAATTATTACCATATCTTCCAAAGCAGTTGCAACCCCTCCCAGCTTGGTATCATCTACAAACTTAATAGGCGTACTTTCTATGCCAATATCTAAATTGTTGATGAAGATATTGAAGAGAGCTGGTCCCAAAATAGACCACTGTGGAACCGCACTTGTTATACCTTTCCATCAGGATTGAGAACCATTAATAACTACTCTCTGAGTATGGTTATCCAGGCAGTTATGCACCCACCTTATAGTAGCCACATCTAAGTTGTATTTCCCTAGTTTATTGATAAGAATATAATGTTGGAAATCAAATGCCTTACTAAAATCTGGAATACCACATCCACTGCTTCTCCCTTATCCACAAGACTCATTATCCTATCAAAGAAAGCTATCAGATTGGTTTGACATGATTTTGTTCTTTACAAATCCATGCTGGCTGTTCCCTATCACCTTATTATCTTCCAAGTGTTTGCAGATGATTACCTTAATTACTTACTCCGTGATCTTTCCTGGCACAGAAGTTAAACTGACTGGTCTGTAGTTTCCTGGGTTGTTCTTATCTCCATTTTTATAGAAGGGCACTATATTTCCCCTTTTCCAGTCTTCTGGAATCTCTCCTGTCTTCCATGGTTTTCCAAAGATGATAGCTAAAGGCTCAGATACCTCCTCTATCAGCTCCTTGAGTATTCTAGGATGCATTTCATCAGGCCCTGGTTGACTTGCAGGAATCTAACTTTTCTAAGTGATTTTTAACTTGTTCTTGTTTATTTTATCTTCTAAGCTTACTCCCTTCCCTCTAGCATTCACTATGCTAGGCATTCCTTCATCAGACTTCTCCGTGAAGACGGAAACAAAGAAGTCATTAAGCATCTCTGCCATTTCCAAGTTTCCTGTTACTGTTTCTCCCTCCTCACTGAGCAGTGGGCCTATCCTGTCATTGGTCTTCCTCTTGCTTCTAATGTATTTATAAAAAGTCTTCTTGTTTCCCTTTATTCCTGTAGTTAGTTTGAGCTCATTTTGTGCCTTTGCCTTTCTAATCTTGCCCCTGCATTCTTGTATTGTTTGCCTAAGTTCATCCTTTGTAATTTGTCTTACTTTCCATTTTTTATAGGACTCCTTTTTATTTTTAGATCATGCAAGATCTCGTAGTTAAGCCAAGACGGTCTTTTGCCATATTTTCTATCTTTCCAACACAGCGGAATAGCTTGCTTTTGGGCCCTTAACAATGTCCCTTTGAAAAACTGCCAACTCTCCTCAGTTGTTTTTCCCCTCAGTTTTGATTCCCATGGGACCTTCTCTATCAGCTTTCTGAGCTTACCAAAATCCACCTTCCCGAAATCCATTGTCTCTATTTTGCTGTTCTCCCTTCTACCCTTCCTTAGAATTGTGAACTCTATGATTTCATGATCACTTTCACCCAAGCTGCCTTCCACTTTCAGATTCTCAACCAGTTCCTCCCTATTTGTTAAAAGCAAATCTAGAACAGCTTCCCCCCTGTAGCTTTTTCAACCTTCTGAAATAAAAAGTTGTCACCAGTGCAGTCCAAGAACTTATTGGGTAGTCTGTGCCCTGCTGTGTTATTTTTCCAAAATATATCTGAATAGTTGAAGTCCCCCATCACCACCAAATCTTGGGCTTTGGGTGATTTTGTTGGTTGTTTAAAAAATGCCTCATCCACCTCTTTCACCTGGGTAGGTGGCCTGTAGTAGACTCTTAGCATGACATCACCCTTGTTTTTTACCCCTTTTAGCCTAACCCAGAGACTCTCAACACATCCGTCTCGTACGTCTATCTCCACCTCATTCCAAGTGTGTACATTTTTAATATATAGGGCAACACCTCCTCCCTTTTTACCCAGTCTATCCTTCCTGAGCAAGCTGTACCCTTCCAGCCCAACATTCCAATCATGTGTATTATCCCACCAAGTTTCTGTGATGCCAACAATGTCATAGTTGTATTTATTTATTAGTACTTCCATTTCTTCCTGCTTATTACCCATACTTCTCGCATTTGTATATAGGCATCTAAGATACTGATTTGATCTTGCCTCCCAGTTTTGCCCTGACCCTCCTCTCTCTCTGCCATTATAGCCCACACTCCCTCCCATTTCCAACCCATCTCCCAGGTCTCCATGTTCTTCACTTACCTGTGGGCTTCTTTCTCTAATTGTGTGTACTGTGTGCATTTGTCTGTCTTGTCTTTAGAAAATGGTATTTCCTAATAAAGAACAATGACTGCTCCTGTCTCTTTTCCCCTAAAGGATAGTTATTAACATTTTTAGCATATCAGTAGAGCCCTAAGTAGATATGAAATTTGTAGCTGAATCCAATCTGCAGTCGGCAAATCTGCTCCATGGCTATTCATGGACACACACAGATTTGCAGGGCTCTCCATACAAGAGGCTGTCAAACAAAGGAGCCCTGTAAGCAGAAAGTGCTGTAAATACTTGCTCCAACTAAAAGGAAAAGGAGCAAGGAATGTTAGTAAAATGAAAGCCTTATTTAATACTTTACATTTTCAAATATTTTAAATGATTTTCCTTTTTCTTAATCTTCAGTAAAAGGTTTAAGGGATTTTCATTGTATTTACCATGGAACTAAGCAGGCTGAAGTCTCTTTTGCCAACATCAAATCTTGTTTAAAATTGTTTTATGCTGGACAGTGATAGGACTATGTTAACACCTTTGATGCATATAATCCATTAAATTTAACACAACAGTGTTAGATGGCTGGCAAGCATTTGCAGATGATTGTAGAATGAATTAAATGAGAAAAGCTGTTAAGAAAAGAAGCATAACAGGATGACAGGTCCAGTCCATGGAACAAAGTAGAGCCCTAAGTAGATACATCACCCTCTATCTTGCGCAAAAAAAACCCTCTTGTGCAAGAACTGTTCTGCCTGAAAATAAGCAGCAGAACGGCTCTTATGCAAGAGGGAGTTTTTGCACAAGAAGGAGCAGTGTAGATGTACCCTACGAGTGCCCTATGGCTGGCATGGCTCCAGGTTTCTTGGGGTCTCTCTTATGGAAGGCGTAAACCATGGTGGGAATATGAATATTCTCCGCTGGCTCCCAAGGACATTCTTCTTTACTATAGCCTTCCTAGTCAATCCGGTTCCACAATTTACCTTGCCTGACTTTGGAATTGAAGATTTTGTGGACAGTATATCCTTTCTGACCTTGTACTGGAAGAGGTAACAATTCAGAGATTAGGGTAGTGGGCAATTGTTCTACATTGTTATCCAGTTTAGGACTCAATAATCCACAGACAGAGGCTGATATCTTTCTTTTTTATTAAAAGAACTGGGGCACCATTTGATGAGGTTGACTGGTGGATGAACCATTGGGCCAGGATTGCTTGGAGGTATTCTCGCAAAGCTACCAGTCCCGGCTCGGAAATTTTGTAGATTCACCCAAATAGTATCTTTGCTCCATAGAACTCCAGCCAGGGGGATTATAGTCCCAATTGGGTGAGGGAGAGAGGCTATCTGCAGTCTTCTTTTGGAAGATATCAGCATAGTCGCAGTACTTGGGAGAAAGCTCCACAGTTCCCTCAGTCCATTGTCACCACTAAATGAAGAGGTTATGAAGAGTCAGCCAGAAAATCATAGAATCATAGAACAGGAAGGAACTGCAAGAGGTCATTGCGTTCACTCCCTTGCACTGATGGCAGGATGCCAAGAGGCAGAGAAAATGAGGGGACTGGATCATGCCAAATCAAATGAGCTCTTTGTGTCCCTTCAAAATGATCTCTAAAAGGCCAGTCTCCTCTGCAATCAACCTGAAAATGGTAAACCTGCTTGTTTCCACAAGCACCTCAATGTTTGTTCTGAACAGGTTGAGGTGGCATGGCCAGGTTCACTGCAGTAGAAACACAAGTGGTGCTAGCAGCACCAATTTTTCAGGGTGAGCTGCTGATGAGTAAGGTTGGGTTGCATGGATTTGGCAGGTGATTCAGAAGGTGAGGTCTCAGTACACAGATAGAAGGACATTTCCCTTATCTTTTGTTGTCACAGCCCATCATGATCTCTCCCTGAAAGCCCTGCTTCACTCCACTCAGTATCAACTGTGAGGTGTCAGAAGTGTGTGACATAGCAGGCAACTATGCCTGACCCTTGCAAGAGTCTCCTCCGGGTGGCCTTGGCCATTTGAGTTTACTGCCAATCATCAAAGATTATTGCTATCAACTAGAGAAAGGTATTCCAGTTCAACAGCACTGGGCTGTGGCCATCCAGCAGGGGACAGATCCTGTCTAGCACATCTCCTGTCATCAGGCTGTGGGTCATGGCATTAAATTTAATTTGGCCCAAATGGAACTCCCCAAACCTTCTCCCTCCATTTCTATTGCTAATGATCATACAGCCACATTCTCTGTCATTTAAACTCATAGGCTGCATCTAGACTGCTGTGATTTTCCACAAATGCTTTTAAAGGAAAAGTTTTTCCGTTAAAAGCATTTGCAGAAAAGAGCATCTAGATTGGCACGGATGCTTTTGCACAAAAGCATTTTTTGCTGAAAAGCATCCGTTCCAATCTAGACACGGGTTTGCGCAAGAAACCCTGATCGCCATTTTCGACATGGGGGCTTTTTTGCTCAAAACAGTCCTCCCCATCTACACTGGCCCTCTTGTGCAAATACATTTGCTGGAGAGGGCTTATCCCTGAGCGGGAGCATCATAGTATTTGCACAAGAACACTGACAATCTTACATGAGATCGTCAGTGTTCTTGTGCAAATTCAAGTGGCCAGTGCAGACAGCTGACAAGTTTTTCCGCAAAAGTGGCCGCTTTTGCAGAAAAACTTGCCAGTCTCGACGCAGCCATAGTTTAGAAGATACCTTTGACTTCTCCCTTCCTCTATATCTATGCTATAGCTAAGTCTTGCTGTTATTTCTTTAATTATTTTTCTAATATTTGTCCTTTTCCCTACATAACGTCTTTCCATTTAATACTTGCTGTTTTTCCTCATAAAGGTTACTGGTTTTCAGTGTATTGATTTACCTCAGTCCCTAAGTGGGACTGATAGTTTGCCTATTGGCTTGTTTGGAAATCAATTTGGGACCCTTTGTGGTAAATTGCCTCCTTTCTCTATGACAGGAATGGGAAATCTCAAATTTCCCATTTGACAGGGGGCTTGCCTGTATCCAGCCCCTGAAGCTAAGGGTTCCCCTCTAGCATTGGGGAGCCTGTGCTGGGACTCCAGCCCCCCTGCTGCTCCCTGCAGAACTGGAGCACCCAAAGTCTACTAGTCTAGGGCCTCCTAGGCTCTGATGTGTGAGGGGAATGTGAGGAGTATCTTCTTCCTTCTCAGTCAGGGGCCAAATCAGTAAGGGCTTGTTTGGTTTCTTGGGGTTTTTTTGCTTCTCACTTGTGTGTGGCCTTCGACTAGTTTTTCTGTGGGTCGGTGGCCCCCAACCCAAAAAACGTTTTCCACCCATGCTCTATGACTATACGACTATATTTAGCATTATCTTGTTTAGAAAGATATTCATGATAAAAGTGTAAATTGGGGAATTTTATCACATTACTTTCAATGTACACATGTACATTAACTTCAGTCTTCATGCAGTGAAAATAAAAGCTGAATGTGTCCTGTAAGAAATTTTTGATTTTGAATGCTCTTACATGTTGAACCTATACACCAAATAATAGTCACATGGTGTCCACTCTGGAGACATGGCAGATATCCATGTACAGTTTTCTTTCATAAAGCTTACTGTAAATGAATGCTAAAATGCTTTTTGTAAATAAACTATTTCATCTAAAATTCTGTTCCCAATAATGTGTATGTATAGATTTTTTTCAATAGTTGTTTACGTAAATTAATTCATTTTAATGAATATGAATGATGCTGCTGAAATGAACACCAAGCTGCTCTTTTCCCTTCTAAAGGCCAGAAAGAATTAAGATTTTGAAAGACATTTATCTCTGGAGTCAATGATTCCAATACAGGCAGTCCCCGGGTTACGTACAAGATAGGGACTGTAGGTTTGTTCTTAAGTTGAATTTGTAAGTCGGAACTGGTACATATTGTAGGGGAAACTCTAACCAAACATTTCTCCAGAGCTCAGTTTTATTCTCCCACACCTCACTTCCCGCAGTCCTTTATTCTCAAGCTGAGGTGTCTGCTGAGAAAAGCCGCTCCGCGTCAACCTGGCCTGCCATGCGGGGGGCGCTAGCTTCGCGTCTCCCTGGTCCGCTGGGGGGAAGCAGCTAGTGTGGGGTTGCCTCACCCCGTTTGTAAGTAAGGATCCGATGTAAGTCGGATCCATGTAACCCGGGGAATGCCTGTACTGATCCGAAAGGATGACTCTCTAAAACTGTGTGGAAGGTCAGTCTTCATGTTTGCTTAGTCCCGAAGATCCTCAGAGCAGGCATTCACTATCTAGGCACATACCTACACCGGGAAATTATTTAGAAACTAGCCAATTAGCCCATCATAAGATGGGATTTTCAGGTCTCTCCTCCACCTCGGTCTTCTTTCCTGAGCCTCCAGTCTCTCACTCCGTCTCTCTCTCTCTCTCTCTCCTGCCTCTCATTTGGGGGGCTACATGGGGAGAAGAGAGCCCAAACAGTCGCTTGTGCCACATGCTCCCACGCAGCGGCCTGGCTGAGCAGCGCAGAAGTCAGCCGAGTGCCAAGGCGGGAGACAAAGGCAGGCGGGGTGGTGATGTGCAGCGTGGCTGCCACTGGGGAGCAAGTGGCCATTTGGGCCCCACACTCCCCATGCAGCATGGGCCACTCAGAGGGAACAGCTAGCATTTCAGCAACAGCGCCGCCCAGAGGGAACAGCCAGCATTTCAGCAACAGCGCTGCCCAGAGGGAATAGCCAGCATTCAGCAACAGCGCTGCCCAGAGGGAACAGCCCGCATTTCAGCAATACAGACTCTCAGACATTGGTCTACTATATGATAACTCACCGTATTTTGAAATAACAAGGCGAGCATCCACACTACCAAGCCTGTTATTTCAAAATAATGGGCTTGTTATTTTGAAATAATAATTCTGGTTTGTGAAGAGGAATAAGCTTATTTTGAAATAATTATTTCAGAATAACTTGGTAGTATAGACATAGCACTTATATCTCATAGGTTAATCCTACTTCTGTGGATTTTGATCAGATAATTATATTGGCCTACATCGTGGAAGTCTGAAATCTCTGACCATAGCATTTTACTTTGTTTTTTAAATATTCAAGTGAGGGTCTGTTTCCAGATTAAGCAGGGTTTGAATCAATGCTTCCATTGCAGCCAATTGGAATGGGAAAGAAATCCCGGGTGTGGTTATGTAAATACAGTTCACTCAGCTTGCTTAGGCCTGCTAGATATTCAACTGTTAGAAGGGGTTTTGCTCATTGTAACCAATTTGGCTGTTATGGGAGTCACAAACTGTGTTAATACAAAATGCAGGAATTGTAAGATTGACTAAGAATGCTTGCAGTTATTGTGGGAGTGCATAACACAGAAAAGTCAGACTGTATTTAACATACCGGTAGTTAAAAGGAGAGATCTCATCAGTGTAAATCAGTGGTCACCAACCAGTTTTAGATTGGGATCTACTGGTAGATCTTGGAGCCTCAGACAGGTGATCTTGACAGGTTTGGCCAAGAGGAGTTCTGTTGGAGGAGAAGTTTGAGTTTGCATTTGGATTTGGATTTGGATTTGGATTTGGATTGTTTGTATGTGTAGAGGCTTGTAGGGGCAGTGTGCTGGGAGGGAAGCTGAACCCTGATTAGGGGGTGGGGCTTCACTGATTAGGGGTCCTATAAAGGTAGCCTTCTAGTCAGGCAGCAGCATAGATGGCTGCAGTGGCACAGGAGCCAGCAAACAGAGCTGTAAACAGAGGAGTTTGAGTGGGAGTTCTGTTGGAGGAGTTTGGATACTGGGACTTGTTTGAGGTTTGTTTTTGCTGTGGAGGGGGTGTTTTGTTTTTTTTTGTGTTCACCGGACTAATAGGATTTTGGTGAGAAAGTAGATAAAACACAGAGGCAGTAGTGGCCATGGCCCAAGTAGTAGAGAACACAAGGAGGATGATTGGATGTGGTAGCTGCGGTATGTACATGATTCTGGAGGGGGTACCTGAAAGAAGTTTTGTTTGCATGAAGTGCTGCCTGATAGAGCTGATGGAAGAAAAGATCCGAGGACTGGAGATGCAGGTGGAAACTCTGGTCGAGTTTAGAAGGGGGTTTGAGCAGATGATGGAGCAAAGGCATGACATGGCTGAAGGGGAAAGCTTAGATATGCAGATGGAAGCAGGATCAAGGGCCTCAGAAGGGGGACTGCTGGGCAAAGAAAATGGACAGTGGAAGCATGTGACTAAGAGGAAAAGATGGGTTAGTGAAGGAAAAATAGAGCTCAAGAACAGGTATGTGGAGTTGGAGAATGAAGAAGGGGTACAGCAGGTAGAGGAAGAAGAGGGGGAGGGGAGGAAGAAGAGGGGGCACTGATGTAAGGTGCCCCCTCCCACCCTGTATCATATCTCCACAGCAGAGAGGGAGCACAACAGGGCTTGGGATGGAGTTTTCTGGCTGCTTTTGGGAGTAGTGCAGGGCCAGGACAGGGGTAAGCCTGCCCCACTGTGCCACCACTCAAGAGCCACCCGAGGTAAGCAGTGCCCAGCTGGTGCCCACATCCCAAACCCCTACTCCAGTCATGAACTCCATCCTGCACCCCAAGTCCCTGCCCATCTCTGAGCACCCCTGCATCCAAACACCCTCCCACAATCTGCATCTAGAACCCCCTCGGACACTCCAACTGCCTGCCCCAGGCTCAGCTCAGAGCCCTTCACACTCCAAATTCCTTAATCCAAGATCAGAGCCTGCACCCCAATCCTGTGCCCCAGACTGGTGAATGTGAGGAAGGGTAAGGGAGGGAGCGAGGGAGAAAGGGAGGATGGAATGAGCAGGAGCGGGGGCCTCCGAGAAGCACAAAGGAGGTGGGGCAAGGGTATTTGAGTTTGAGGTAGATCTTGGATTGCATTTAAACTCAAAAAGTGATCTAGTGCTTAAAAAGATTGGTGACCACTGGTGTAATTACACTTGGATGGACAGAGGTTGGTCTTTCTGAGACCTATAGATTAAGCTGGTGAGGGATGAGTCAGCAGGCTGCATGCCCTCCAGGTGTGAGTTGTAAGACTGGTTCAACCTGTTTCTTCCCACTGGTTCAATGATAGAGTTTAGGAAAGGCTCCATAAGGAGTCTCTTTTGTATGTAAATTGACTCCAGTGAATGCTGGAATCTCTTGTGGCTGGACTGTGCATTGAGCTAAGAGCCGAAATCACTGAGAGCTGAAATCACTGCGTTTGGCCAGAGCCAAATCCACCACAAGCCAGTGGAAGATGTGATGAGCAGCCAGCAGGGTGGCGATGGAGAGGTATAGAGGGCAGTCACCAAAGCAGCGGCAGCGAGGGGCGACGAATGGCCAGCAGAGCAGCTCCAGAAAGCAGCGAGCAGGTGGATGGCGAGTGACCAGCAGAGTGAGTGAGATGCCTCCTACCTCCTCCCTGCCACTCAGGATGGGAGGTGAACTCTGCAGACGCACCGCTCAACTCTGGTCTGCCCTGTCCAAGGGCAGCAACTGTGAGTGGGGTGCAGAGAAGGGTTGGGCATATGAAAGGGACATTTACATTGCTACACTTGAGAGGAAAAGGACATTGCCCAACCTTCTTGAGCTGGGACTTTTACTCATGGTTTGCTTATGAACTCTGTGGCATTTTCCCAATTAATGCCACATTACATCTCTCCCTTTTTATTAAAAGTGTCTTTTCCTCACTCAGACTCTGTGCTTGCGAGTGGGGAAGCATTGCCTCTCAGAGGTGCCTTGGGGTGTTGTGTGAATTTGCCAGCTTACTGGGTGGGGATTTGAGTCAGTTCTATGATGGATGGAGAGGAGCCCCTAGATATCCAATATGGTCTTGACTGCTGCTGGCGCTACCTGGCAGAAGGATTACACATATAACGCTTGGAAAGATATATCTAATATACATTCCTGCCACTTACAGAGATTAACGTTTTCTTGTTTCATTTAAACACCTAACTCCTTACTCCACAGAGGGAAAGTGCATTTTTAGTGCAAAAAATTAACTTTTATTATTATTGTAAAACCTTTTCAGAGACCTCCATATACAATAAAATTCCCCAGCAGATTCTATAAAACTTTAAGTGGTTATCATTACAAAGTTCATAATTGACAAAATGTAAGTGATTTAAAGCTCAAGGGTGAAATGATTTCTCTCTTGTGTTATACTACTGGTCACACTAAAGAACAAATTATTTCCTCAGATACTCAAAGGCAACTCCTACTGATTTCAATGTGTGCAAGGAATTTAGACTTCAACTATTTCATTGTCTATGCATTTTTTTTCTTTCTTGTTTTACTGTTGAAGGTAGTTGTGATGGATTTCAAGATTTCCAGATCCCCAGATTTCAAGCACCGAGGGGAGTGGCTGTAGCCAAGTTGGCTGCTGGATTGCCAGCGATCTTTTGCAGTCTATATAAACCAGTCTCAGTCTAAAACAGTATGGCCTAAAGGCTTTAGTCAATAAGGTAGGGCCTTTAGTTCAGGGCAAAGTAGCCCAATGGCCAGAGTCTATGTGTGGTGGCCCTTTAACTTAGGGCAAGCACAGCTTAGTGGCCAGAGTCTATATGGAGTAACCTTTTTCCTCAGGGCAAGCATGACCTACCAACCAGAGTCTTTACTTTGGGGGTGGGAGCCACCACCCCAGTAAGAGGACCTTCCTACTCCACCAGGTCCCAACCCAGGGTCCTGTGAGTGGCAGAGCATTGAACCTTTCCTTCAGTGGAGAGTCCTGCCAAAACATGATAAACACACCTGGGCAGGGGGAAGACACCACTCTGGCCCCCCTTTTTTGGGTCACTTCCTATCGGTGTTGGAGGGGTAGCATCCCAGATGATCCCAGGGTTCTCCTATAGTTGGCTCTCCCTGGGCTTCTTCCAGCACTGGTAGCTCTCCGTTGTCTCCTGGGTTTCTGGATGCTGCCGGCGGGGTCTCTGCCAGGCTTAGTTCTGGAGCTCCTGGTGGAGATCCTTCTCCTTCAGTGGCCATTCCAGACTGAGCTGCTCTACTGCCTTTTATGCTGCCCCAGCATTTGGTGCATGCCCAATCTGGGTAAAGGAGTAGGATTTCCTCCACTCAAAGGGTTTTAACTCCACCGGATTCGGTGCTGGGTGCACACACCGGCTATGTGTAGACTGGCATGATTTTCCGCAAATGCTTTTCTGTAAAAAGCATTTGCGGAAAAGAGCATCTAGATTGGCACGGATGCTTTTCTGCAAAAGCACTTTTTGCGGAAAAGCTTCTGTGCCAATCTAGACGCAGTTTTGCACAAGAAATCCCCGATCGCCATTTTCGTGATTGGGGCTTTTTTGCGCAAAACAATACTGCGTTGTCCACATTGGCCCTCTTGCGCAAAAGCATTTGTGCAAGAGGGCTTTTGCCCGAACGGGAGCAGCATAGTATTTCCGCAAGAACACTGACAATCTTACATGAGATCGTCAGTGTTCTTGCAGAAATTCAAGCAGCCAGTGTAGAAAAACTTGCCAGTCTAGACGCAGCCATCCTGTCACAGTAGTAGATTTGATTCTGATCTATGTTATACAGGGGCATCAATGTTTTTATCTCCATAGTTATCCTTGGGTAAAGCCAGTACGAGATCAGAATTGGGGTAAGAAAAACAAGTTTGTATAGGGCCCAATTCTGCCTTTGCTCACGTTAAGAAATCTTCCTGATTCCTACTGGTATCAGTGAAGGTACATGGAAACTAAAGACATTTTCAACATTAGTAAAGATGGCAGACTCAGTCCCTTAATGTTGATACAGCCTAAGTATTCTCTGAAGTTTACAGTAAAAAAGGGATGGTGAGCACACTTACACTGATTTTACACCACGGTTATTCCTTTAAATTCAGTGCACCTAATCCATATTTACAATGGTGTGAATGAAAGCATGCAGGCCAAAGTACTTACAGGTCTTACCAGTGCAGCCAAAGAATCTTTTGTGCAAGTGGGTGCATAACATTGCTCTTCATATTGGGTGGTAAAAAGGGAAATCAATGGGGTAGAACACACAGAGATGCCCATCCTAGCACACTCATATATAATTCACAGCTTCCTGAATCAGCTTATCATCCTGCCCATCAAGTACATTCACTCTTAAGTAAGGCATATGTGGTGGTGTCACTGCTACCTTCTGCTACAGCTTCTTCCAGGATCACTGGCACAGCCCCACATGTGATCACAAGAACACTTCCATTCTGCAGTGCCACTATTTGGGTAGTGCTGATTGTAACCCACACCTAGGTGTGGTTCACTGTCCCATGTACCGGCACTCAGACCACTTACAGCAACAGATAAGCACTAGAGACCTCTATAATCTGGGCTGAAAGTCGGTTGGTTTTTAGCTCAAGATGTAGAGGCTCCTACATTAAGCTCCAGAGGTCCCAGGTTTGAAGGAGGTGGTTACACTGATCACCTGTTAAAGAAAAGCTGCAGCTGGTTTCCTGAAAATTGCTAAACATTCTCATTGATATCAGTGGGAGCTCAGTATCTTGCAGAGTTGGCCCTCAAATCACTTTATTTTTACCCCTTTCTCCTTACACGTGTCTATACTTTGCTTAATTTATATTGTCATCTCCTTGGGGAAAGGACTTTTCTTACTGTCAATAAACTGACGTTTTAAAATAGATAATCCCAGTGTTAGCAGAACAGTACCTGGGGATGATGACTCGACCGTTCTTTCCACACAGCTTGTCCATCCTGAATGTAAATTGCACACAATGCCTCAGAGCCTACTCTGTGCTAAGGCTGCTGGAAGTTGCACTGCACAAGAGGACAGACCATGCAAGGGAGCCTCCAATTGGCATAGTCAAATGTTTTTTTCTCCCCATAGTGATCATAGGCAAAGGGAGGAGAAGAAATACAAGGTGGAAGGTTAATGGAGCAGAATAAAATATTCACAAACCAAGCTTGATTTATTCTAGTTTTTGGAAGCCTTAAGGAAAGTAAGTGGATCTATGCAAGCTAAGAGGAACCTTCCTGTACTGCAAAACAAAACAATGTTAAAAAAAACACCCAGAAACCTCCATACTTCTTCAGCCTCTAGCTTAGCTCTCACTGTGGGAAATCTAGCAGTGAGGAGATTAATCTCTGCTGGTTGCTCCAGGAGGGTAACTATCTATAATGCTGCAGATGCATTCCCTCTTTAAGAGTACAGTGAATGTGCCATAATGTGAATGTGCTGAAGAGGTTACAGGTTTCTCATGGCTCACCATGGACCATCAGATACTGAGCGCAAGTCACTTAGGTCTCCAGAGGCCTTGTATTCTGGGAGAATAGAAATTAGGATTTTTCTTGTTTTAATCCTAAAAGGAAACAAGTAAGAGCTGTTTCTCACAAACTAAGCTAACTTCTGAGGGTATGTCTACACTACAAAGTTAATTCGAACTAACGAATGTTAGTTCGAATTAACTTTGATAGGTGCTACACTTTGATAGGCACTACACTTAATTCGAACTAGTGGAGTGCTTAGTTCGAACAAGGTAAACCTCATTCCATGAGGACTAAGCCTAGTTCGAACTTACTAGTTCGAATTAAGGGCTGTGTAACCCCTTAATTCGAACTAGTGGGAGGCTAGCCCTCCCCAGCTTTCCCTGGTGGCCACTCTGGCCAACACCAGGGAAACTCTATTGCCCCCGTCCCGGCCACGGACCCCTTAAAGGGGCACGGGCTGGCTACGGTGCCCATGCCAGGTGCAAGCCTGCCAGCACCCAGCTAGCAGACCCTGCACCTGGCATGGCTCGAGCCAGCCACCCGATGCCCCCCAGCCCTCCCCCTCTTCCCGGGACCAGGCTGGCGGCTCCCGGGAGCTTGCCTGAGACCACAAGAGGCAGGCACCTGCCTGGTCTAGTGCGGACAACATGGACCTCGTCCACGACCTCCACACTAGGCACAGGAACGTGGCTGTCTAGGGCAGGAGAGCTGCCAGCCTGGCCACCCAGGAGGAGGTGTGCATGAAAATCAAGGTGGTCCACTGAGACCCCCGACCCTGAGCCCTGAGCTTACAACAGCCATACTGGGTCAGACCAAAGGTCCATCTAGCCCAGTAGCCTGTCTGCCGACAGCAGCCAACCCTAGGGACCCTGGAGGGGATGGACCAAAGAGAGTGACCAAGCCATTTGTCTCGTGCCATCCCTCTCCAGCCTTCCACAAACTTTGGGCAGGGACACCACTCCTACCCCCTGGCTAATACCACTCCATGGACCCAACCTCCATCACTTTATCTCACTTCTCTTTAAACTCTGTTCTAGTTCTAGCCTTCACAGCCTCCTGCAGCAAGGAGTTCCATAGGTTGAGTCTTTGCTTTGGGAAGAACAACTTTCTGTTACTACTTTGAAGCCTCCTACCCATTCCTTTCCTTTGGTGTCCTCTAGCCCTTCTATTATGGGAACTAATGAAGAACTTTTCTGTATGCACCCTCTCCACCCCACTCATGCTTTTATAGGGTATATCTACACTACCCTCCTAGTTCGAACTAGGAGGGTAATGTAGGCATACCACACTTGCAAATGAAGCCCGGGATTTGAATTTCCCGGGCTTCATTTGCATAAGCGGTGCGCCGCCATTTTTAAAACCCCGCTCGTTCAAACCCCGTGCAGCGCGGCTACACGGGGCATGAACTAGGTAGTTCGAACTAGGCTTCCTAGTTCGAACTACCGTTACTCCTCGTGGTAAGTAGAAGGAGGTGAGGGAGAAATGGGGTATGAGCCCCCGATGGGGAGGACTGGGCTGGCTCTGCAGCCCCCCCCAATTTCCCCCTCTCCCCAGAAGGCAGCCTGTGGCAAGTGTAGCCGGTCTGATGGCCGAGTGCTGTGATGTGCCCAGTGTGGGCACTCAGGGCACTCCAAGACAGGACTGCTTTGCAAGCGGGGCACCCCTGAGAACTGTCTGTCCGGGGTGGGGGTCGGGTTCCTTTAAGCACAGCCCTCGGCTAGCCTGAGGCAGCAGCTCCATGCTCTAAGTCCTCATCTGATGCCCTGCCGGCACTGCTTCCGGCCATCCTTAACCCCGGTTCAGGGTCCACTTAAAGTGGACATGCTAGTTCGAATTAGCAAAATGCTAATTTGAACTAGTTTTTTAGTCTGGATGCGTTAGTTTGAATTAGTTTAGTTCAAATTAACTAATTCGAACTAAGTTGGTTCAAATTAGCGCTGTAGTGTAGACATACCCTGAGCTACCCTCTACAGCAGTATCTCTCCAACATTTGCAAATTATGAAAACCCCTTCCATGTTAGAAATTTTCTCATGGACACTTCCTAGTCCTGTCCTTGAGCCCAGTCTTCCCTGTGCCAACTACAGGGCTTGGTTTTCCTAATAAAGCAGTAGGATGATATTAAAGAGATGAAATGCAGACAAACTTGTTTTCATGTGGTGTCAAATTTGGTTACATCCTACATCTTGTTTTTTTTTCCTGTGTTGCACTTCAGGTTAAGTTGAAACTCTAGTCCAGCTCCCGCAGGACCTGGCCAGTGCAAAGCAGAGAATTTGCTGAACCATGGGAGGACAATATTGTCTAGCAGCAGCATCAACTCTTCCATTGCTTACTAGGCTCTTACAAGACATTGAGGGGTAAGTTAGAGCTAAATAACAGCACAGAACACTGAGAGCCAGCACTTGTGGCTGTAAATAAACTTTATAGGACTGTGGAAAACTTGGCCATGCTCATGACAAGTGGACATCCAGCTAACTAAAATCATGCTGGACCAGAGAGTGCTGGACTAGAATCGGTACTGAATCTTCTCTTGTTGCCTGCAGTGCCCTCTGCTAATCTCTTCAGGTTATTTTCAGATTGGTTATTTCCTTCTGTATGTTTGCTGGTTTAGACATTTTAGATTCAATGATAAATTAGTTCATGCTTGAATTTACAGTTCAGAAACACCATCCATAGAAGAGAGGTATTAAACAGAGGAGCTCCTGTGTTGCAGGTCAGACAGGGTCAGGGAGAGTAATACAAGGAGTACTACATGCATACAGACACATATACAATGTTCTAGGATGACAAGATAATATTTCCCTAAATGTGTTATACTTCAGATACTCTTCAGGTACTTCAGATTCTTGAGATACTCTTTAGAGCCTGCACGTCAAGGGGCACTGTTCTAGAAGGTTCTTTTATCTAGGAAAGTTGATTGGTTTATAAAGATTAAATGTCTTTTAGTAACCTCATTTACAGAAGCCTTCATCTACTTTCCATTTCTTCAAAAGTACCTGAGGGAGGCATATTGAGAACAAAATATGTTTGGCTATTACTGCTGAACGGAGAATGTCGCACATTGTTCTGTGGGCATCTTCAGGTGTCACAGGTATTGGACAAAATGGAAGAGCACATTTTCTGAGGAAGATACTACTAATGCTGTGTATGTGCACGGGGAGGAAAGGTCCAACAGGAATGGTAAGTCCAGTCAGAGGCCTTCCTCCACAGCCACCACCAGCATGTAAAGTGGGTAGCCAACTGCCTAATTCTGCCCCAGGGGAACTGCTACCACAATAAGAAACATTGATTAAGTGATAGGACGACTCTTAACCAGACTTTTTTAATCTCCCAAAATGTTCACATTTAGAATGAAGGACAGGTGAATTGGTGTCTCTGTCCCTACACTTAAATGGAACAGTAATGGAAGGAAGAAGTGTATGAAAGGGTTAATTAAAATAGCAGTAGTCAACAAGTTTCAGGTGTTGAGCCTGATTGTGAATACGAGAGTGGAATTGTACACCACAGGAAATTGAGGGAGAGAGCAAAGGAGTGAAATAAAATAGAGACATACTAGTAGCAGGAGACTTGACTATGTGCTCTGTGAATAGCTACTCATCTAAAAAGAACGGAGCTAACAAGACAGTGATTTGTCTTCTGGGTCAAAGGTTAAGAATGATATTGAGAGGGCTGACAAGTTAATCAAGAGAATTGGCAAAGAGCCTGTTGCAGAAAAAAATGATAAGAGAAAGATAGTCAGAGTACTTTAAACAGTGGCTGAGACAGCTTGCCAAGGAACTGATACAAGAAGATACACAATTTTATTTTTCTGATGCTGCGGTGACATGTACAGCAAGTGGCTTAAAAGGCATGTGAAAGATGGGAAAGTAACAGGGAGAGTGGACTGACTTAATGTGCCCTTACCATCATTACCAGGAGAGAATCAGTTCAAGCCAGGCTATTGTTCTGAGCAGATAACACAACCTTTTACAGTCACAGTTCAGCTATGTTACCGGTTGCTGTTGAAAATGATGAATTCGCCAACAGAAAGACTGGGTTTGATTTAGTTATTAGCTAGTTTGTGCAGGTGTGAAAATTTGGCACTGAAAGACAAGTGGACATTGTTAGCCTTACTAAACTACATAGGACATATATTCAGGAAAACCTTTAAAAACAACAAATAGTCTAGCAGCACCTTAAAGACTAACAAAACATGTAGACGGTATCATGAACTTTCATGGGCACAACCCATATTCAGGAGACAGAAACAGAAATGTAGAATGGTGTGTCACATCATTGGCTGCAACTCACCTGTATATTAACAAAGAAAATGGCTGCTAACATGAGGTGCAAACAAAAGGTGCGTCCACACAGCACCCTAAACTCGAAATAAGATATGCAATTTGTGTCATGCAAATTGTGTATCTTATTTCGATTGAATTTCAAAATAGTGTATTTAGAAATTTGGCAGACCTACACAGCATCAAATTTTGAAATAATATGCTATTTTGAGACATCCCTTAACCCTCATGGAACAAGGGTTAAAGGGATGCCAAAATAGCACATCTGCTATTTCGAGACCGATCTCAAAATAGTGGGTGCGTTAAAGATGCCAGGTAGCTATTTCAGGATACCTCTAGTATCCTGAAATAGCCCCACTGTGCAGACATACCCAGTGTGATGGTTGATCACCTCAAACGAAGTCAGTTAAAGGAGTTCAGTAAATTCTAGGGTTGGGCCCAGGGAAAATGAACTTGCCAGTCTTTTCAATTAATGTGTCTTACCCCTTTACAACTGAAACAGTGTTGTGTGATGTAGTGACATAAGGGTGAATATGTTGATAAACTGATCAGCTGGCATTCTGTAGCTCTGAGGAACTGAGTGACAGAAGGATGGCAACTGAGAAAAGGAAAGGTTTTGTTTATGCATGAGTTTTGTGTTTATCCTGGTTTTATTATGAGTGTGGGTTTTCAGGGTCGTGCTGAGAATGTGAGAGGCTTATTATGAATGTAAAACTACAGTTTGGATCTCCCTGGTCTGGCACCAGTGGGACCTGACTGGTCCTGAATGAGGGGATTTGCTGGACCAGAGGAGGTTCCTCCCCTCATGGTCTGTGCTTAACACTGCCCCTGGCTAGGGCTTCCGCCTAGCCCAGCTGCTGCCTGGCTCCACTGCTACTTGGGCCAGAGCTCCCTGATTGCCACCAGGGCTGAAGCCACGTGCTCCCTGGCTACTGACAGAACCGGAGCTGCATGACTGGGGCCAGAGCTCCCTGGCCACTGCCACAGTTCCATGGCTGCTGCCGGCTCCTTTCTCTGCCTAGTCAGTGGGGCCATATCTCCCTGCTGCACTGCCCCCCAACCTCCCAACATGAGGCTCCCAGTTGTGTCGCTGCCTCCCCTCCCCCATGCTCCTGCCCCACAAGCAGACTCCCTATACCTGGCCTCTGTGGTCTAGGAACATCTTTGGTCCTGCTAGACCATGGATGTTGCTGGACCAGAGAGTCCCGGTTAAGGGAGTTACAACCTGTACTGTGTATATGTATGAAATCTTACAAGTTTTAACATGTCTGGAGACTTAAACATGCAATCATAGAAATGTACTGGAAATGGGTGACAGGAGAGCGATCACGTGAGGATTAACTTTTGTGTTCCCTCCTGCTAGGTCATCAGGTATTGGAGACTGTTGGCAGAGAGGATCCCGGGATAGATAGACTGTTGGTTTGATCCAGTATGGCCATTCTTAGGTTCTTATGTACTGCTGGAAAGGACCTTGAGAGGTTAGGTCAAGCCCCCTGTGCTGAAACAGGACCAAAAATACCTAGAGCAACCCTGACAGGTGTTTATCCAAACTGTTCTTAAAGCCCTCCAATGATGGGAATTCCTTTTGGAAGCCTATGCCAGAGCTTACCTACCCTTGTAGTTTTAGGGAGACATGGTAGGTGAAGTAAGGGATTTATTGCACCAGTTAATACCTTGGAATCCACACAGCTTGCAACAGCATTGCAAATAACTTACAGTTTTAGAATGTTTTTCCAAATCTCTAAAGTAAATCTCTCTTATTGAAGATGAAGACGATTACCTCTCATTCTATCTTCAGCAGACAGGGAGAACAGCTGAGCACTGTCGACTTTATAACAACTCTTAACAGATTTGAAAACTATTACTAAGTCCCCACCCATTCCTCTTAAGAATAAATATACCCAGGTTTTTTTAACCTTTCCTCATTGGTCAGATTTTATAAACCTTTTATCATTTTTGTTGCACTCCGCTGGACTCTCAAATGTATCCACATCTTTCCTAATGTGGTGCCCAGAATTAGACACAGTGCTCCAACTGAGGCCTGACCAGTGCCGAGTAGCAAGAACCTCCCACAGCTTACATGTGATAGTCCTCTTTATGATAGTCTCTTGCTCCCCCCCCCCCCCCGCGAATTATATTCGCCTGTTGTACAACATGACATAATAAATCATTCTAATTATTGGAAGTTTTCATTTCATTTGTATTCTGTTCTAATCAATCTACAGGTTGGACTTCCCTGGTCCAGCACGGTTGGGACCTGACTGGTCCCAAAAAACAGAATTTGCCACAGCAGGAGAGGTGTCCCCTGCCATAGGGCCTGAGCCAGCCAGCCCCCTGCATCTCGCCCCTCTAGCCTCTCCCCTACTCTGCTTCCACCTGCCCTGACCCTGGCCCTGGGCTGCCTTTGGCAGTTGGGCTTCTCCAGACAACACTGCACTGCCATTGGCTGTTGGGGTTCTCCAGTTCTGTGCTGCCACAAGCTGTCACAGACTGCTGGGCTTGTCTGGCCCGTCTCCCTGCTGCCATGGGCACCCGGGTTTCTCAGACTGTCAGCCCCATGCTGCCATGTGTGCCTGAAGTTCCCCAGCCCCCAGCTCTGTGCTGCTGTGGACTGCTGGGGTTCTGCAGTCCCTGGCTCCAGCGCTCCTGTGGGGCTCCTCTAGCCTCTCTCTCCCTGGCTAAGCTGCTAGCCCTCCTGCCATTAGGCTTCAGAGCTCTCTGGTCCAGGAGCATCTGTGGTCTGGTTGGACCACCAATGTTGCCACAGCAGAGTACTGGTTTTTATATACGCAAATTAATGTATATGAGTTAGACATGTATAACAACCTGCCAAGGCCCAAATGTGGGACACAACATGAAAATAAACACCAAAAAATTATTCACCCAGCAAACTTAAAATGCTCTGGGATTCAGACCTTTCTGTATAATCTCACTGACATTCTGGATTTCTGATGCAAATAGCTTTTAATAATGAAAATAAGGAGATGCCAACTTTTATGGAATGTAAATAACTTTGGGCTTAAAATGAGTGATGTCTCTTGAAATTCATAGATTCATAGATTCCAAAGCCAGAAGGGATCATTGTGATCATCTGGTCTGATAGCCTGAATAATACAGGTCACAGAACATCTCTAAAATAATTCCTGAAGATATTGTTTTGAAAATATCTGCTCTTCATTTAAAAACGATCAGTGACAGAGTATCCACCATGACACCTGGCAAATTGTTCCAGTGGTTAATTATCCTCACTGTTAAAAATGTATATTTTATTTCCCGTTGGAATTTATCTAATTTCAGCTTCCAGTTTTTGGATTATGTTATACCTTTCTGTGAAGAGACCATTATCAAATACGGTCCCCATATATATATTTATAGACAATAATCAAACCACACTTTAGCCTTCTCTTCATTAATTTAAAGAGATTGAACTCTTTTGGGTCTATTGCTAGAAGCTATGTTTTCTAATCCTTTAATCATTCTTGAGGCTATGCATTGTACCCTCTTCTTTTTGAAATGGGACACCAGAACTGGACACAGTATTCTAGCAGTTATCATACCAGTGCTAAATACAGAGATAAAAATAAACTCTATGATTTGGGAGTCCCCTATTTATGCAGCCCAGGCTTGCATTAGCTCTTTTCAGCTACTGCATTGCACTGGGAGCTCATGTTCACTTGATTATCCACCACAACCATCAGTTGTAATTCAGCATCTCTGCTTCCCAAGGTCTCTGCTGCTCAGGATAGAGACTCCCATTGTAGAGGTACAGATTACATTCTTTGTTTCTAGATATAAACATTGACAATTAACCATTTTAAAATTAGGGATGTTAAATTGAATTTAAACAGCTAATCATGTAGTTGAAAGAATTTCCATCGATTACTCAATTAGTCAATAAGGGGGGAAACTGCAGAGCTGCAGCGGGGTTAGCTGATTCCCGGCTCGTGCCTGGTCCCAGACGCTGCACCTCTGCTTTTTAAATGTATTATGAGCTACCAGGCTCTTAATAAATTTAAAAGGTAGAAGCACAGTGTGGGGGACCAGGCACAAGCTGAGAATCAGCTGTCCCAGCTTATGCCTGATCCCCTGGTATGCCTCCACCTCCTCTGACAACCCCCTGCAGAGATGGTGCTGGGGGGGTACTGTCATTTAAGCCGGCTCCCCACATCATCGGGTTCTGCTCCCGCCCCCCTTGGTGCCTTTCTCTGATTGAAGCTTCAAGGGGGGAAGGGGAAAGCGACTAGTCAAGTCACTGCTCGACCAGTTGACTAGTTGCTTACATCCCTAATTAAAATGCATATTGTTTGCTTGAACCTGCCTTACCAAGTAATCCAGATCAAATGTGATTGAGAGGTATGTGGCTGTGATAAAATTTTCATGTCATGTTTAATAACTTTCTATGTAAGTGAACCCTTTTGTATGAATTTCCTTTATAGCTTGAGCAAGTACAAATAGTATAGATTTTGTGACGTGACTGTTCACATTTCTAAAACCAGATTTTCCCATTCTAAGAGAGGCCATCAAGCACCAGATTAATTTGACTATTGTAAAAAAGGATTGTGCTGTTTCATATTTGAAAGACTTCTAAAATACTTTGCCCATCCTTAATAAGAATACTTTGAATGAAAAAGCTGAAATCTAAGTAAGTAACATGTGAGATGTCTCAAGGGTCCCTTATGTAGGTCAGAGCATGTGTTGTATCATTTTAATATTTTAATATAATAAAGAAAATGCCGTTAAAATAACACAGTGTTTGTATACATATTATTTTAATCTCATGTATACAAATTAGTATTTTACAATCCTGATGCCTGGATGCTTGGTTAAGAACTAAGGTTTCATAGTTATAGAAAGTGATATAATAAACAGTGGTGACTGTCTAGACATTTTAGCTTGTAAACTGTGTTTAGAGTAACTGCAGCAAACAACATGTTTACAGCTAAGGGATATTTATAAGAAAACAGAAACTTTGATCATGCAGGATTTTAATTTCTCAGATACTTACTGGGATAACAAGTATGCAAAATCTGTAAGGTGGGGAACATATTTCCAGAGGCAGTGCATAATTGCTTACTTAAGTCAGTTTATTGACTGAACTTCATGATCAGAGGCTTTTCTACACCTAGAGCTAGGGAATTAGCCCATCTTGATAAATAACCTTAAGTTGACCTAGGGATCACAAATTAGCAATATAATCACAAACAAAAACAGGAAGGAAGCAATACAGATGGGTTTTTGTCTGAGAAGGTTTTCTAGAAATGCAAATGCTGTAAGGAATTTTGAAGATCATATTACATAAATTAGTGAGCCTTTGACTGGAAAATAAACACTCTGTCATTATTATGTCACAATATGAATTGCTCGCACCTTCAAATCCAGTACAGGCTGAGCTTCTCTTATTTGGCATCCTCTGGACTTGACTGGTACCAAACCAGAGAATTTGCCAAACCATAGGAGGTCAATATTGTCTAGCAGCATTACCAACTCTTCCACTGCTTTCTCGATTCTTAGAAGACATTTAGGGGTAAATTAGAGCTGAATAACAGCACAGAACACTGAGAGCCAGGACTGGTGGCTGTAAACAAACTTTATGGGACTGTGGGAAACTTGGCCACACCCATGATAAGTGGATACCTGACTAACTAAAATCATGCCAGACCATGGATGATGACAGACCAGAGAGTGCTGGAATAAAGAGGTACAACCTGTAGAAACAATAGCTTGTGGTAAAAGAAACCATTGAGAAATGACATGAGCTCTCGTGCCTATGTGGGAAACTTAGCTCAGAAAAATGGGAATTATTTAAGAAACAGCTGGACATGCTGCAGTTACAATTCATTCAGGCTAAGTCTCAACAGGAGGAACATAATAGAGACCAATGTGGTTAAATACTATGACAATAACAACATTTTTAAATGTCTATTTTCAGAAGTGGGAAGATTTTTAAATATAATATTAAAAAGATAATTAGAGAAAAACAGATATACTGACTGTTAAAGTACAGGAAATATTTCGAGTAAGAACAAATAGCTTCCTATATTTGTAGTAGACAGAACGTAAAAGAAAACTGACAGTAGGTCATAGGCTGTGTCTAAACTGCAGGGTTTTTTCGAAAAAAGTAGCCTTTTTTCAAAAAAACGTCACCTGTGTTTAGACTACATCCGCATTCTTTCAAAATTAAATTGAAAGAACGCGGCTTTTCTTTCGACAGCGGTACTCCTCATTTCACGAGGAAGAACGCCTTTTTTTGAAAGTTCTCTTTTTCAAAAGTGCGGCTTGCTTTTTCAAAAGTACTGCTTGCAGTCTAGACATTCTTTTTCGAAAGAGGCTTTTTCAAAAGTATCTTTTGAAAAAGCCTCTTTCGAAAGAGGCTTGCAGTCTAGACGTAGCCTTAAAGACACAATAAGAAAATGAGAATTTAAAATGAGAAAAGCTGGAAGTGGTAGGTTCTCTTTACTGTTCTTTCTTCTGTGTTTAGAGTGATGTAATATACTGGAGAGTTATCTTCAAATTAAGTCTGATTCTGCATCCATTGGTTGCCACTGATTTCAATGAGATTCAGATTGGCTCAATATCTTGCTTGCCTTACTCATGCGAGTGGTCCCACTGATTTTAGTGGGACTGTGAATAGACCAAGCAGGGTGTGACTCAGAGTTAAGCAATAGAAATCAGCATGGACATTATGACACATTTAGAGTTTCATTTCCTCTTAGGGAGTGCTGGGAGGTATAGCGCTTCTCAGAACTCCTGAATGTAAATTTCTTAACAGGGTTCTATGCAGGGGCAAATGACAACACCCCCACAATAACACAGTATTATTAGAAGTGAAACCAGAAAATGCAGAACAGACCTGAGTAGAAATAATCATCCTTACGAGAAGGAGTGTGATAGGAAACTGATTCTCACATGAAGATGCATATGTGCCCCCTATATCCTGCAAATTACACTTTCTAAAGGAAGTCCTTGTTTTGCACCTGCATTGTCATGTCCAGCTCTGAATTATGATCTCAATTCTTGGATGCCTGACTAGTGCCTGACTGGAGATGTAGATCAACAAAATAGAAAAACAATCCTCATGATGCTGGCAGGTTTTTTTGTCGGGGCGGGGGAGGAGGTATAAATTTCAAGAGTACAAATTGCATCCAAGAGAAAAGTTCTCCAGTCTCTTTGTTGAAGGGCAACAAGCCTTCAGGGGCCCCTTTAACTCACTCTCTGGATTGACTGCACTACTGGCCACCGAGTCTATTCACAGGATGGCCCAACTGCCTCTGTCAATATATGCTCCCCCAGTATTCAGGGTATAATGGCCCAGCAGCCTCAGTCAATATACACACCCGTCTATTCAGGGTATTACTGCCTACGGGACTTGGTCAATATATCACCGGAAAAGCTCCCCCTCACAGGAGGTATCTAAAGAGAGGGCAGGGGGACATAGGCCCTTCCTCTCCACTGAGTCCCAACCCAGGGCCCTGTTGGCAATGGCACAGTCCACTGCTTGTTCAGTGGGGAATCCTGCCACAACACGCTGAGCACTCAGGGAGCAATTTCCCACCCTGAGCTACTTCCTACTGGATCTTGTCAGAAATCTTCTCTGTCCTCATGCTCAGGTCCTGCAGCTTCTACTGTAGCCCCTTCTCAGCCCCCCTGCCTCCATTTGGTCTGGCTGCGCTTACGCCCCAGCAGCTGCTGCAGCACCTCCTTCCCCCTTTGGCAGTCAGCCCTGACTGAGCTACTCCAGAGGCCATTATAGCCAGCCTCCAATTGGAACATGCCCCACAAGTCTGTGGGGGTGGGGCCCTTTCAGCCAGCTGGGCCAGGCTAACTCCATCAGCTCCAGTGTGGGGTTGATACTCCCTGTCACACTCCAAAACTAAAATCCCCATAATTTCTTGAACTAGAAAGATGTTACGTATGGAATAAGCTAGGGGATGACAGAAGGTGGGGTCTTTTGTATATACATTTGAGAGAAAGGGGAATAAAGCGAGAAACTCAAAGTTAAAATAACTAACTTGTGTTGACATTGCCAAACTAGAGATGTAGCCAGAAATAGTCAAGTGTACGCAGATGTACAGATACCAAAGAAAATGTGATCCAATCAATGAAAGAGAGAATGCAAGTGCAAGCTGAAAGAAATAATATCATCATTGTAGATGGCCCAGGGAAGATCTAATTCAGACTTTACTTCTAGACACATTTTCACATGAAGAATATTATAGCACTGAGAAGCTGCACTGTGGAGTGAGATATGTTTGTTTTGAGTACAATTAAGATTTGTATTCTGCATCATAGCTACTGGAGCGTTAAGGAGCTGTTCCAAGAATCTGGCACTGCTTTTTTTGTTTTCTGATTTAGTACTCCATTTCTAAAGCTTACTTTTTAAATGGATAGTTATTTAGTTGCTATTTCATATATATCTCATTAGAAATAGTTTCCTAAGACTGAATCAATGGAAATATTGCATATGCAGCCAGGCACCTAAATCCATAGGTGTTTCTGAATGGAATTGTATGCCCTGTGTTATGCAGGAGGTCAGAGTAGATGATAGTAATAACACATCAGAGCCTTAAAATCTATGAATAAGGAATATGCAGAATATATTTTTAAACAGCACCTCCACTTCTAGAACTGCATGCCATCACTGTCCCTTTTCTTATTAGCATATTTCTTTCTTAGCATATTAGGCTTCATATTTTCTGATTGTGTCAATACAAAACCAGTTCTACAACAGTGTGTTAGTAGGTACTATGCCTAAGGAGGTGTGATTGTTCAGTTGAGACATAAAATCACTGACTGGTTGTAGCCATAAGTTCCCAGGGTACTCGTCAGAAGACAAAAATTTTAATGAGATCTGGGCAGAATTTTTGCTGAAGAATATTTAGACAAAAATGGAAATTGACTTCTCGGTGAAAAATTAGTAACTGAAATATTTTGTTTCACAATGCCATGGGAATTGTAGTTTGGGTGGCTCATGTAACCACTTTTCTGCAGGCCTAGCTTCTTGGATAGGCTATATCTCCCATGAGGCATCATAGTTTTCCCTCTTGCTGAGGGCAAGTTGTTTACATCTTGGGAGTCCCATGGTCACAGTGTGCAGTGGGAGATGAAGTCTGGCTGGTGAGCCCAGTCTTTAAAAAAGAATGGGGACATGAGGCAAGCAAACTACAACTCTAATGAGGCACTATGGTGCCATATCCAAATTAAAACATTCAGGTGTGGCAATGTTTTGGTTTTCATAGGGAAATATATCCATTTTAGGCATTTGCTTGTCCAGTGAAAAACTGAAATTTTCTGCTATATAGAGATATATATATATTATTTTCCTGTACATTTGCACAATTTAACCTCTGAAGGAAAAAACTGTAATACACCTTTTTTTACAGTACCCACCCTGGTTGTATGCTACTGCTGGTGGCAATCTTTTATTCAACAACAGACATTTTATTGAGAAATCTGACAGTAGCTCTACCTTTTGGGTGCAAGAGGATAGCCTTTGGCATGATTAGTCCAATAACAATATAGAATTCTTATGGTGTTAATAAGTACCAAAAGAATGAATCATGAATAACATTTTGCCTCAATAGTATTTAAAGGAATAGTTATTATCTACTTATTATTAAGAATAGTTATTATCTGCTTATTATAATTCAGTCTTCTCTTTTCTGAGGCATATTATAGACAATCCTTTGTTTCTAAGAATTGTAGCAGATGTGCCCACATGCCCTCCATTAAATTACACTTATGATAATAAGACTTTGTAAAGGATAAAATCATGTCCATCTTGTAGGCTTACCCTCCTGATAAGACTGAGTTAGTGTTCAGTGAGTTGTTTGCTTTCTTTAAAAAAAAAAAAAAAAAAAAAAAAAAAAGCCCTGAAAGCTGGACAAAGGAGGAAATACAAACTCTTTACAAAAATAAAGTAAATCTGACAATATAGAAGAGCCTAGATAAGAGCACCAGGCCAGACTGACAGAAAGATTTTCTTAAGTAGGAAATCATGTCCATTCCAATGCATTCTCCCTGCAATAAATGTAGCATTGGAAAACTTTTATTCAATAAGAAACCTTCATAAATTCAGACCGTCTGCATTTTGCTTGAACTGCCACATAAATGCATGTTGTTGAAACATAACTTTAAATAGCTTATGAAGACATCCCTATGAATTCAAAATTACTGTACTTGCAGAAAAAGGCAACAATATCCTTCTGTAAATCCTTTAATCATAAGCATTAAAGAATAGTTCTTCAGAGAATCACAGGCTGCTGACTAAAGTTTACATTTTCTTGAGTTGCTTTTGGTGCTGCTAGCTATTTTTCTCATACACATGACGATGATGTGAAGTGACACTTGCACCTGTTGTCACCTTCTTATGGTAATTAGCATAGTGCCCTAAGTGGTAACAGGGCCATCACATCCAAACACAAGCCATTAACATATTGCAGCTGTCATCAGTAGGGAAAGCTAATGGAGTTAGTGGATTTGCACACTACTGCATACCTTGGCTCAGCTAGCATAACTCCCCATATTGGGGTCATTGGGGATGGGAGAAAGAAATGTGGGATGTAGCCAGTCAGGAGTGAAAGAATACATTTTACTGCAGGTTTACTTTCATGTATTATGCATGTCCTTCAAGGTCACTGCATGATCATTTATAAGATTTTAATGAGATATCAAAGTGGAAAGAACTGAATGTAATTAATGTGATCTTATTGAAAAGATCCAGGTATAAAATAGCACAACTGCATGATGCAGTCAACAAAAAGTGGGACCAATATAGAAAAGCAAAAGATCATTTGGGAAGATTTCGGTCTAAGTCAGTCTTTTCAACTGTACCGCAGACACTTAACATTCTGTCAATTATTCTCTCCAGCTGACAAACAAAATAATAGAAAGAATTAAAGAAGACAACATTCCATGGTTTGCCTTTGAATTCTTGAATACATGCATTTTCATTCTGAAGAGATAAACGGACTGCCATATATTGGAAAGTCTGTTGTTCCTTCTCTAACGTGACATTTATTAGACTATTTAAAAAAAAAACATTATATATAATTTAGTTTCCTTTTTCCAACAGGGTTTGCCATTGTGTTCTCAGTACTGGTAACTGGGGGTATGTCTACAAAGCAAAGTTATTTTGGAATAACAGCCTTTATTGTGAAATAACTACGCAAGCATCTATACAGCCATTCTGTTATTTTGAAATAATTTCGAAATAATGGATGGCTTATTCCAAAATTTGTAAACTTCATTCTATGAAGAATAATGCCTATTCCAAAATAGTTATTTCAAAATAAGGCATGTGTAGATGTTCCACTTCTGTAATTTCGAAATAGACCTTCACTAGGGCCATTTTAAGTTATTCCTCTCCAGTGCCTCCTGGGGCTCTAAATTGAGACAGCATGTCTACATTAGGGAAGCCTGCCTCGGACTCATTTTGAGGCTTCCCTGCAGTGTAGATGTGTTATTTCGAAATAAGCTATTTCAGAATAACTATTCTGGAATAAAAGCTTCAGAGGGGTAGCCAAGTTAGTCTGTAACAGGGAAAACTTAGAAAACAATAAATAGTCTAGTAGCACCTTAAAGAATAACAAAACATGTAGATGGTATCATGAGCTTTCGTGGGCACAACCCACTTCTTCAGCTGACTGGGTTGTGCCCTCGAAAGCTAATGATACTATCTACATGTTTTTTTAGTCTTTAAGGTGCTACTAGACTGTTTGTTGTTTTCTAAGTTTTTTTTATTCTGGAATAGTTTATTCCAAAATAACTTTCCTGTGTAGACATACCCTGAAGGTCCATATTAATTTGGGGAACCAAGAAATATAAATTAAAACCACTGGTTGTTTTTTAAAGTAAGTTTCCAGCTCTTTTCCATGTGAAGATATTCTTGCATGTGTAAATTGATACACAATCATCAATTTGATTGAAAACTCCACTGATTTTTTCCTGAAGATTAGAGATTATTCAGTCCCCTCACACCTACTTAAGCTTTAGGTCCAAAGACATGGATATAGAACTCTTTTGAGAGGATCCCAGCTGAAAGTCATATTTTTAGGGAGCAAAAGCTATCCAGGCTACCACCTATGGCACCTGATTACAGTTCCTACTATGTGTCTGCCTCTATCTGAGTAGCCAGCATAATTTCTTGCCAGAAGATGAGTCATTTTAATAGAATGAAAGGGAGTACGGTCTAACAAAGTAAGCAAGTGTAACCCACACACCTGGGCTATGTCTACACTCGTGGCTTCTTGCACAAGTATGACCATTCTTGCGCAAGAATCCACAGTGTCTACACTGCCTGCCTGCTCTTGTGCAAGGAAATTTACAGTATGGCGTGGTAAGAGAGGGCTTCTTGCGCAAGAGCTATGCTCTTTTTTAACAGGTGTAAGCCCTCTTGCGCAGGAGCTCTTGCGCAAGAGGGCAGTGTGGACGCTCGGCAGGGATTTTTATCTTGCACTAGAAAGCTTTCTTGCACAAGAGAGCACCCACACTGCCATGGGAGCTCTTGCACAAAAGCACAGCGCACACATGGCAGTGTGGACGCTTTCTTAACCAAGACTTCTTGCACAAGAACCCTTGCGCAAGATGTTCTTGCACAAGAAGTAGCGAGTGTAGACATAGCCCTAGTGTGGTTACTGAGTACTGCAAGTGGCACCTAGACCACTGCAACAGTTAAGATCAAGAGACCTCTACAGCATGGGCTGGGAGCCAGCTGGCTTTTAGCTCAGAGGGCAGAGGCTCTTATAGTAAGGTCCCAGGTTCAAATCTGCGTTGGTGGTAGTTACACAAGCAGCTAATATCACCCCTCAAACTGATTCTTCTTTGGGTTTTGTCAAGTCATATAGGTAGCTAGAAACAGGCACTCAAATGCAGAGGTTAAATCAGATAACTACACTTGAAAATGTTGAATTTATCTGTCATCACCACTATAAAATTTAAATTCTGTTGTGAAGAGTAGACTGTAGGAAACACCTAGACACTTGTGTTATATTATACATTTTTTCCAAATATAGTTGTTTGAAACAAACTGATCAAAACCTACTTGGGGCTTTAAGTGAATGAAGGTACTCTCTAAGGATTTGTGATATCAGTAGTACATGAAGTGGTCAAAGCCTAATGTACAACAGCTGAATTCATGCACAAAAAAATCAGAACTGTCCCTCTGAAATGTCGAGCATTCTCAGTTTGAATTGTTACAAATACTTAATATTACAGCTGGTTGGGAAAAGGGATCATTAACAAACGACCAAAAATCACTGACAACAACAAACAATCCACAACTTTGAAATCAGGACTTTTTTCTGTTTTTATTTGATTTTTAAAAAATAGTTTTTCACTGAACATTTTTTTTCTCCAAAAATGACATTTTCTTTTGGTCATGGAAAAAAATTCTCTTTTATTTATTAACCTTTTTCCCCTAGGCTACGTCTAGACTGGCATGATTTTCCGCAAATGCTTTTAACAGAAAAGCACTTTTTGCGGAAAAGCGTCCGTGCCAATCTAGACACGCTTTTGCGCAAAAAAGCCCCGATCACCATTTTCGCTATCGGGGCTTTTTTGCGCAAAACAAATCTGAGCTGTCTACACTGGCCCTTTTGTGCAAAAGCTTTTGCGCAAAAGGACTTTTGCCCGAATGGGAGCAGCATAGCATTTCTGCAAGAAGCACTGATTTCAGAGAGTAGGAAGTCAGTGTTCTTGTGGAAATTCAAGCGGCCAGTGTAGACAGCTGGCAAGTTTTTCCGCAAAAGCACTTGCTTTTGCGGAAAAACTTGCCGGTCTAGACGCAGCCCTAGGGAAAAATGAAAGATGGGGAAAGGGAAAAGTAAAAGTAGAATGTTTCCTTTTCTAATTATTAAAAATTTCCCCCAAAAGGGAAATTGTTCTGTGAAACATTTCAATTTAATCAAAACATTTTTCAGCACTTGCTTATTTTGCATTGAAAGATTTTGACTGTCCTTATTTACAATAGTTTCTAAGTCAGTGAAAGTGTTTGTTTAAAAAAAAAGATTTTATCTAGCTGACTATCAGACTTTCCAAGGGCTTGTTCTGGGGCAGAATAGTTTGTAGGGGTGTGGACCTTATGAGTGTGTGTGTGGGGTGGGGGAAGTCAGAGAGGTGTGATCAGGAAGATTTGATAGATGGGAGAAAGGGGAAAAGAGAAAAGGCTGCTTATTGTCCTCCCTCATATAGTTTGGATACTTTTTGTTTTCCCCTTTTTTCCCCTTTGTCTGTTTTGTCCTCTCCCTTTTCCCCTACTTTAGTCTTCTCCCTCTTCCACTTTTAACATTTTCTCCATAGCCCTCACTTCCTTTTTGGCCTCTGTGACATCCATTCTGAGTGCTCTATAGTCACTTCCCCTTTTCCAGAATACTACTTCCTGTGAGAAAGGAGAGGAGACCACCAGTTTGGACAACTACTTTCAGAGTGGTTCTGTAGCTATTTGCATATGGTAGCGATAAAAGTAGATTGACTCTGGGTTCACAACTTGTTGGCACTATTGAAGGCTTACAGAAGAACAGACTGACAACCTGATTTTAGGACAGACTTGGAGGTGGTCCCTGAGACGCAGATATCTTTACCCAGTGTGCCGTGAGTTTCAGCAGCTCAGTTGACTAGCAGCTCCCTCTGACGATCAGTCTGCTAGTAAAAAACAGCTGTGACAAATAGTTGTTTCCTGTCAAGTCAACAAAGCCATGCCCTAGAAACAAGGAAGTTGCCAGTTTTCAGGGGCACACGGTTACCCTGCTCATTTTTATGATCTGAGTGTGAGTTGTTCATTCACATTAATACCATGTGAGGCATCAGAATGATAGAGGCAATGGACAGTGATTTTTGGAGTGGGCAAGTAGCAAAATATATCGTCGATGTGACAAAAATGGATGCCAGCCTTCCAATGTAGATGGTAGATGGGGATGCCCACACCAGGCTCTAAAAATGCAGTCATTTGGGGGAAACCTAACTAATCCTGGGCATGGAAAATAAAACAATTTAAAATGCATGAAAGGCACCGTCTTCCCATTTATAAAAGGTTAAGTTCCCCTAAGCCATGAAAGAAAAACATCCTCTGAAGACTCTGGCAAGGCAGTAAACAGTGGTGGCAAGTGACAGGAATTGATCCTTCTTTTCCACGCCTGTCATGCCTCTAAATTTTATTTCCTCTATTTCTAGGATTCTATGGAAGAAAGAGGGGGAGGGGGATGCAGGAGGGAATGAGCTGAGGCAAGTCTATGGCCCGGGGGCGATGATACCTGGGTCTCTGGCTTTTCTTCAATTAGTAGGCCTCCCTGCCTGATTGTGAGATGTGCATCTAACCTGGGACTTGGACGGTTGCAAGCTATTGATTAGCCATAATGTGAAGTCAAATCTGAATAAAAAAGCATTGTGATCAAAAGGCTTTCATGGGAGACAGCATGCCCTCTAAGTCAAGGGTCTGCAAATTCTGATGAGCTCTGTTTCCTTTTTGTCTGAGAGACATTTCCTTGGTTTACACGTAAAGGCCCTCTTGATAGGCAAGTCCAGTGGGCCCTCTGTCAAAAAAAGCTGATGGCTCAGATTTGACAAGTGCTTGTTAGCTTTTTTCATCCCAGATCACTCGACTTGCACAGAAAACCAGAAAAGACGATTGCTAATAACGCTATGCTTCAAGTAGACTGCCTTGTCATTTTCACTGGGAAACTCACTGGTTCAATCACCTACCTTAAAAGAAAACAAACTATAAGCAGCCATGAAATGCATTGGTTTTCCAAACATTAGGACCTATCCTGTTTAATACACTCCTTAAAGAGCATCATTTGAAAGCCCTCCTTTATTTAGATCCTAATGAAAGCAAAGCAGAAAAAAAATATCCCATGTAGTTGGATTCCCTGATAAAGATAGGCTACAGCAGATAAGCTTAGTCATATTTCTTCTTTGTCTTTCAATGGATTTTGCTTGCTTTATTTGTTTTGAATAGGGACTAACCCTTCAAGCCCTAATTCACAAAGGGCTAACTGTGAGAAGCACATCATGCTGACAGTGGTCCTACTGATTTCAGTGGGTCTTCTTATGGCATCCCACTCACTGTGAGAAAAAGTGGCAGGATTTGATCTGTGAGTATTCTCATTGTTCATCCTTGGGAGATAGCAGTCAATTTTGCTACTTAAATTTGTAAGGGTTTGGAAGCATCGTTACAAACATTATTTCCAAGTGGAGTGGCATATAATTAACTGCAGATATTACTTCTTCTAATAATTCTAAACTCCAACACTGCGATATGCAGCAACAGCAAAGGTTCTAACACTACATAGATTTAAACTACAGTCCTTATCTCATATATTCACCGATGCTTAGTATACTGGGGAGATCACTGGAGAGAACAAATAATTATTTGTTCAATACTATAAGACTATTTCACTATCCAAAACCACAGTTATAAACATGCTGAGCTGCTCATTTCTGGATATCTGTGGGTCAGTTAGAGAGAGTTCTATATTAGTACTGTTTAAATTCGGATGTTATAAATGTAATATAAACTACAATTAAAATCCCTTCTAATAGCTTTTCACTCAAAACATAATTTGCTTCTTAGAAGTTATTCATTCCATAAATAAGACAGAAAAATGTATATCAGGTTTACAAACCATGAATTAATCACTCTTTTCATGATTAGCTGGAGTGGTGGTGTTTCCTCATTAGCATTCAGCACCACTGCCATTGCTAGAAGGAGACTCCAAAAACAAACACAGGAAGATGGGATGAAGGGGAAGAGGGTAATCAGTTAAAAGACAATAATTTTCTTAATTTTGCTTCTCTAGAATGTTGAATCTTGTTGCACTCTGAGTAAAGAAATTAGCATGTGGTTCACTCTGCAGAAGAAGCAACAACAACATCCATATATATACTTGGCCATCACATTTTTTCTTCGCAGTTGTCAAGCACCAGTCCCTTGCAGATATTTTAAACACATGCAAACACATACATTCATTGAAGTATTTGGAAGAAGCAGAGAGAAAAGAGGAGATTTTTGGGATTTATCCAGATCTAGAAAAAAGGGCACAAAGAGCCTATTACAAACTTCCATATTGCTTCAGAAGTAGGGATATAGGAGTTTCTTTCTACACACCGATTAATTGCTGAGGAGCTTTACTGAGGCCAGGTCTACACTAGACCCGGCAGCTTGGCTTCAGATACTCAACTCCAGCTACATAGAATATGTAGCTGGAGTCAGTTTACCTTAAGCCAAGCTTGGTGGTGTCCCCATAACAGGAGGCCCATTGAAACAAATGCTCCCGTCGGCTTACCTTACTCCTCCCAAAAGCAGGAGTACCAGAAGCCAGCAGGGGCACCCTTGGAGTTCAATTTAGTGAGTCCTAATTAGACTTGCTAAATCAAACTCTGGAAGATCGATCATGGCAGTTGTGATGCTCTGTTTAAGGTAGACAAGTCCTCAGTGTAAAAACCTTCCTTTACCTTTCAAACAGGTAGGGCAAGCTTTTATGCTCATCTCACACCACTGGTTACTTGTACTGGCCTTCAAACTTGGCTGCTCAGCTATTGCACACCCAGCCCCTTCCCAGCATGGCTCAAGGTTGTAAAAGTATAATGGAGCCCAAAATATTTCTGCTGCAAAGTATTCATCGTGGTAAATGTCTATTACAGCACTGAGGCTCCAAAGGCTGTGCATTAGTAGGCTATTAGTGAATGCTGAAAGTGCTCCAGTTACCTTCTAATGCACATGCTGCAGTGCCCATTACAGAATATATGACTCATTATTTTTACATTCATTTTACATTTATTTTACATTTTTAAAACCCCCTTTAAAAGCACTTTTCCACAGGTTACAAAAATATGTCTTTCCACTCTAAAAAGTAGTCCCTATAAAAATAGATAAGAAAAAATACCAGACACAGATACTAAACAACCATATTTGATTCTTTTGACTGAATTTAATGGTAGATAATTATTTCTCTCTCTTTTCTTGTGGTTCTCTATATGGTATTGGAGCCAAACCTGCCTCTCCCTGTTCCCCAGAAATCCAGCTTCTCCTTCAATAGCTGTTAATGGTCAGGCAGCCACTTCAAAATTACTTGTATTTATAAACTTAATTTGAAATATATTACAGCTGTCAATATGACTTTCACACTAGTACATGGATTAAGAGTCTCTAAAAGTGTCATGAATCAATGCTGAAAAAGCATTTGGGGTCTTTGCTCCTTCTGAATTAATCCCCCGTTCCTGCTTCTTTCACACTAGTACCTCCCTTCATCTCCCAACACTATAAGGTGCCTAACCTTTATTTATCCCTTCCCAATTGTTTTTTCCTTTCCATTGGACACAATGTGCAAAGGTGTGTGTGTGTAAATGACAGAGTACTAGTTGTGTGCTGAAGTTGATGCAGGCATTGGGTCATAATTATAGATGTCCATACAACCAAGAAGAATATGGCTTGGACAATTGTTGTCCTATACTTTCATATTTAATGGTCAAAGCATCTACAGTACAAACATAGGTTCTTACAATGGCATCTGTCAACCATCATGGTCTAGTTAATACTTTGTTCTGCTATGAGTGCAGGAGACAGGACTATATGACCTCTCAAGTCCCTTCCAGGCCTATGATTCTATGATCACCATAATATTGGAATGCCAAAGTAAGTGCTCCCCTTCCTCCCCCAATAGCACTGAGTGGGAGAATGTTTAAGGGATGGATAGGAAAAATATTGAAGCTTAAAAGATATATGGCAGGAGACCATGTGAAGATCATAATCTCCTTGCAAAACAATTGTGTTAATATTGTTTAAACGCTTAAGCCATTTTTTAAAAAAATATAGGGTAGTTTAAATATACTAGTATATGGAATCAGACATTCCAATACTGAGCAAAACTGACAATGAAGGTATATTCAATTTTATGTTACAGGCTCTGAAAACATAGCAAATGTCAGAAATTCTTCTTTTAAAGAGTCCTCACTCTTGTTCAATAACTTCAGCTGTCAGGGCACAGAGCTGTATCAAAAAGAGTTTCACAGAATCAAAAGGTTTGTTTCTTAGCAACTCTGTCAACAAATTTAAATTGCTGCAGATCATGGTTGTTCCATAATCATTTGCATGCAAGATTTGTAAACACGAGTTTTCATTGTGCATCCTGTTGTCATGGCTGGTGGGGAGGCAAAGGGGGGCAAATATTCCAGGGAAGGGGCAGTATAAGAGCAAAGGAAATGATCAAAAATGTGTTTTTAAGTTGCTCATTTTACTAAAATCTAGTCTACTTCACTCAGCTCATGAAATAGTAGCAATAGCAGCAGCAAACCCCAGCCATATAGTTTTACCACAGTGCACCATTAAGAAGAGGAGAACACAGCATGTACTGCGGATTTTCTTGGTCAGAGAATGGGCTACAGTACAAATGATCCATCCCCTGTTGAAGGCAAGGATAGGTGATGGATGAAAAGTCACAATAAAGGAGGGACCATAGGAAAAGCACAAAACTGAACACGCTTGCCCAAAGAAAAAATGATATGATCATTCTAAACAGCTGTCTGTTAACCAGACACAATCAGAAGGAAGTTAATATTTAATGGGGCTAGGTGGCAGAGTAGGTCAATACAATCCTTTTTCAACTCTGGAATCTAAATTTGGCTCAGGTCACAAGTGAAAATATTTTTGGTGTATCCCTGCCTCCTCACCAGTAGCATTTGTCTGCATCATTCAGTAATTATACAATCTAGAGCAGCTGAATGACAGACATTCTCTGCTCAGAACTGTCCTCAGTGAACATAAGAACATAAGAACAGCCATACCTGGTCAGACCAAAGGTACATATAGCCCAGTATCCTGTCTGCCAACAGTGGCCAATGCTTGGTGCCTCCACAGGGAATGAACAGAATAGGTAATCATCAAGTGATCCCTCCCCTGTCACCCATTCTCAGCTTCTGACAAGCAGAAGAAAGGGGCACCAGTCCTACCCATTCTGGCTAATAGCCATTGATGGACCTATCCTCCAAGAATTTATCTAGTTCTTTTGTAAACCCTGTTAATCTCCTGCCCTTCACAACATCCTCCAGCAAGGAGTTACACAGGTTGATTTTGCATTGAATGAAGAAAAACTTCCTTTTGTTTTTTTTAACCTGCTACCTATTAATTTCATTTGGTGACCCCTTGTGCTTATGTTATAGGTTCCTGTCATGCTCCCAAGAGGTGCTGAGCATGCTCAGCTTTCAGCACTTGGCAGAATCAACCCAGAAACAGCAAGTAGTGAAGGTTTTAATAGAGTAAAGACAGAGCTATATAAGACGGTTTGCACAGGCAAGATCTTTGTTAGGACCGTCTCCAGCTAATGGCATTAGACCCTCTTTTAATGAGCACTTAAGTATCATCACTTTTTCCAAACCAGGAACAAAGTGAATGTTTTAATGAATATTCACGGACAGATATTACCAGTTCAGAATGAAAGTGTATTAGCTATTGTAATTGCTTCATTTTCAAATCGGAATTTCCCCATTGCAACCTTTTGAAAATCACTGTAACTTCCCTTTGTCTGATGTCTCATCAAGCTTAGAAAGAGAATTAAGAAGACAAGAATACTGAGCGCTATCTTATTCTTTATTTATAAGTAAAGGAGTATTTGAAGATGAACTAAGGGAACCATGGATGGACATGTGCTCCTGTAATTAAGAAAGAAAACAGAGGTGAGACAGGAAGACAGGCATTCCTAGTATTGAAGCATCCTAACAAACAGTAATATTTAAGAATGGATATCCTGCTTCTGAACCTTATTTGCAGGGTTTTGAGAGGGGAGAAGCAGTCCCTCAATATCTGGCATGTGCCTTTTGCACAAGAGATAACAATGTTGATTGCTTGGCCAACAGTGCATATGAAACCTAACATAAAAGTAGAGCAGTACAAACATTTGCTGACCCTCTGGATATGACAAATGATGGTGCTTGTTCAGAACTCTCTTTGAAATCATACCCAAAGGACAAACCATCTTGTGGACATTCAGCTAGTACAATGATGAGAACTATAGCTGTAGGAAATGCCTATAAATAAATCTGTCCCAAGTGGCACCTGATCAGACTGACTGGATTATACAGAGCAGTTATTCTCTTTAATACCAACTCCTTTTATAACTTTATGCAAGCTATCACATCAGTGCTGAACCCAGGTTCCCATAGCCACCACCTCCATTCTTCAATACAACTCAAATCTGCCAGAAATTTCAAAGCCATCAATGATGAAAGAGTAAATTTTTCATCCTATTAGAGGAACGCTCAGTCAGGGCAACATTGTATCTGTTTTCAATTAATTTGCCACTCCTGGCAGCCTTCTTGTCTATACTGGCAATTGACATTTCTTCCTTTGGTTTGGTTGCACTGCATGTTTAAAGAAATTGAGATTAAGTATTTATGTTTACAGTTGTTTCCTTGCCATCTGCAGTTCTCTTTGTTAATTTAATAAATTCACAGATTTATAGATTATAAGGAAAGAAAGCACAACTGTGATAATCTAATCTGACTTGCTGCATAAACCAGCCCATAAGATTCCCTGAATTAATTCTACAGGTTGAACCTCTCTAGTCTGGCAGCATCCATGGTCTGGCATGATTTTGGTTAGCAGAAAGCTCACTTACCATGGGTGTGGCCAAGTTTCTCGTGGTCCCATAAAAGTTTGTTTACAACCACCAGTCTTAACTCTCAGTGTTCTATGCTGTTATTTAGTTCTAATTTACCCTACATGGCAAATTCTCTGGGGCAGCACCAATCAGGTCACAAGGGTGCTGGACTAGAGAGGTTCAAACTGCAGTTTTAACTAGAGCAGATCTTTTAGGGGAAAAAATCTTCTTGATTTCAAAGTTTCCCACATTGTTAACAATTTTCATCTAATTTCCAGTCTGAATTCTGTCCGGCTTCAACTTCCAGCCATTGGTTCCTGATAGATTGTCTGATAGATTGAAGAGTCCCGTCTTATCCAATTACAGTCTGCCATGTAGATATTTATAGACTGTGATCAAGTCACCCCTTAACCTTCTCTTTGAGAAGCTAAACAGATAGCATTTTTTGAGTCTAGTACCATAGACATGTTTTCCTATCCTTCAATCATTCTCATGCTTCTTCTATGAGTTCTCTACAATTTTTAAATATATCCTTCTTGAATTGTGGTCACCAGGACCATTATAACCTTTCTGCTCCTGTATGATATGCTCCTCTTTAAACATCTAAGGATCACATTGGTCCTTTTGACCACAGCATTGCCCTCAGAGCATATGTACAGCTTATTATCCAACATGACCTCCTAATCTTTTTCAGAGTCACTACCTCCCAGGGTACAATGCCACATTCTGTAAGTATAGCCTGTATTCTTTGGTCCTAGATATTTGGTCATGTTAAGATGCATAATGTTTGATTGTGCCCAGCTTCTGCATCTTTGACTTGTGCTCTTCTTTATTTACCACTTCTCCAATCTGTAATCAGTAATATTTATCAATACTACCTTTATGTTGATAAAAAATGTTAATAGCATAGAGCCAAAAACCATTCCCTGCAAGAACCCACAAGTAATTCATTTGCTCATCAACAATTCTCCATTTGTATAACATTTTGAGACTTACTATTTAGCAAGTTTTCATTCAATTTCAGGTGTCCAGTATTGAATTTTTATTTTCCCAGTTTTAATCAAAATGTCACATGCTACCAAGTCAAATGCCTGGCAGAAATCTGTTTTGAGAAATCTGTATGGGTATGTTTACACTACCCCGCTAGTTCGAACTAGCGGGGTAATGTAGGCATACCGCAATTGCAAATGAAGCCCGGGATTTGAATTTCCCGGGCTTCATTTGCATAAGCGGGGCGCCGCCATTTTTAAATCCCCGCTCGTTCGAACCCCGTGCCGCGCGGCTACACGCGGCACGAACTAGGTAGTTCGAACTAGGCTTCCTAGTTCGAACTACCGTTACTCCTCGTGGAATGAGGCGCCCCGCTTATGCAAATGAAGCCTGGGAAATTCAAATCCCGGGCTTCTTTTGCAATTGTGGTATGCCTACATTACCCTCCTATTTCGAAATAGGAGGGTAGTGTAGACATACCCTATTATTTAGGATATGGCAGTTACAGTGATGATGAATGTTCATCATATGCAAATCCACCAATAAATCCTGACCCTCTTTTAGCAGCACTGCTCTGATGACTCTTGTTCCTGAAATAATTGGTGTGTATATTTGCAATAGAGTCTGGGTATGTGAATACTGTGCAACATTGCTCTGGGTATTTACTCCACATTCTACTTGGAAAATTGTAAGTTCAGATGATGATTGTCTCACCTACTTCTGGAATTTGCTACCTCTTAGGACTAATCATTCTTATCTTAAAGACTTCTCTTCCTTGGTTTGCAGGAGCCTCTTCAGGCCTACTCCTGAGCAGGGATTAGACCAGTGGAGCCATGAAGTTACAATTACTCTTCCTGCTGTACCCAGTTTCCCTTAATCTCTCTAAGAGGGAAGCTTCAAGGAATACAGGGCACGTGGGAGATCCTTCATTGTCTCTTTGTTAGTCTTTAAACTGCCACGACTCCTTGTTGTTTTTGCTGAAACAGACTAACATGACTACCCATCTGAAATGGTGCACTGTCTCTATGTGCTCTGTCCTACCATGTAATAAAACCTTCAATTCCACTGTGAGCAGGATCTTACAAAGTCTTTATTGGACTGAAGGATTTGATCCTTAGAAAGCACCTCATTCTGAACTTAGATGATATTAAACTCAGTGCCAATCCTCAATCTGCTTCAGAAATATAACTTGTGAAGTAGAAGACTTTTACTTCCAGTTATCTGAATAATTTTCCAAATACAGATAAGCAGAGGAGGCAATGTTTGGATCCAGTCTAGACCCAGACTTAGAATTAGGCTGGAGGTTATGATTTGTTCTAATAGACAATCTGGACTAAAATTTGGATTACATAGCAGCCACATTTTATGAGTTTTCTCAGGGATTGCTGCCATTTTAAATGTTCCTGATTTGAGCCACAACCAAATGGGAACCAGAAGATTAGGCCCCTTCCAGTTTCGTATCCAACCCAAAACAAAAATAATAGAGATGGGTTTGGATTTGGAGATTTTAATCTGAATGACTGTTTTTTAATTAAAGATTCTAGTTCTGGTTCAGCTGTAGTTCCAAGATCTGTTGACATGCATTTTCACCCTGCTTCCTTTAGTATTCTGGTTGTATTAATATAAGAATGTCCACACTGGGTCAAACCAATGGTCTGTTTAGCCCAAGCTACATCTAGACTACATCCCTCTGTTGGCAGAGGGATGTAAATGAAGCACTTTGAAAGTGCAAATGAAGCTGGGATTTAAATATCCCACGCTTCATTTGCATAATCTCATAATGGCGCTCTTTCGAAAAAGCATGATTTTGAAATTGAACCCGCAGTCTAGACGCGGTTCTTTCAAAAATGAGGCACTTTTTTGAAAGATCTTGTAAGCCTCATTTTTTGATGCGGTTCTTTCGAAAACGGGGCGCTTTTTCGAAAGATCCTGTAAATCTCATTTTTTGAGATTTACAGGATCTTTCGAAAAAGTGCACCATTTTTGAAAGGACCATGTCTAGACTGCAGTTTCAATTTCAAAATCAAGCTTTTTTCAAAAGGACGCCATTATGTGATTATGCAAATGAAGTGCAGGATATTTAAATCCCGGCTTCATTTGCATTTTCAAAGTGTTTCATTTCATCCCTCTGCCGACAGAGGGATGTAGTCTAGATGTAGCCCTAGTGTCCTGTCTTACAACAGTGGCCAATTCCCGGTGCTTTCCAAGGAATGAACAGAACAGGCAGTCATTACGCGATTCATCCCCACTCCTACCTTCTGGCAGTCACAGAATAGGGACACTCAGGGCATGGTGTTGTATCCCTAACCAGGTTGGCTAATAGCCTTCTTGACCTTTTATGTAAGTACTTTTCCCACCACATTAAAGTCTTGACCTTCACAATATCTCCTGAAGACAACTTCCACAGGTTGACTGTGTGTTTTGTGAAGGAAATGCTTCCTTTTCTATGTTTGAAACCTGAAACCTATTAATTTCAGTGGGTGACAGCTGGTTCTTGTGTCATGGGAAGGGGTAAATAACATTTCTGAATTCACTTTCTCCATATCTTTCATGATCTTTTAGTCCTTTCATAGATTTTGTAGATTTGACCCTTTCTGAAGAACCGATGTATGAATTGTGATCTCTCTTACACTTAGAACATCAGTGTCTGCAACTGTAAGTAGCACGAGAACACCTCCTGTTGTTGCAAGTGCATTACACATTTCTCTGCTCAATTCATTATAACTCATGCAATCTGCTGATAATGTTCTGGGAAAGTGTTGTTTGAAATAATTTTCCCCACACAATTTATTTTATAATTCAGCATGGTGAGATACACTTCGTCATAATACAGCTATGCTACACTCCATAAGTCTATGGTGTTTGTGGATCATATTCTAAATGTATGCCAACCTTTTACCTAGGTATTTTCCACACAATATATCCATGAAGATAAAGAGGCCCTGTGCCAAATTCTTAGCCATTTTGGGGCTGACTTTGGCTACTTGGGTGTGTTCTTTTCCATGGAATAGATGAAGGTTGTTAAAGGTGCTTTAATAAACAGCTGTAGTTGAGCCCTAAAATTCAACTAATTAGTAACTCAGAAGCAGTATCTTCTCAAACTTGATTCCTAACCTGTTTTTGAATCCTTCCCCCTAGATATTCTCTAAAATGGCTTTTAGGGTTGTTCCTCTGCTACTAACACTTGTTACAGGATTTCCATAGAGCCTCGTGGCATAAACCAGTCTCTTCGATCTATTACGCCATTAAGTGTTGTCCCCAGAATCCACTTCGTTATTCACAGTATGCAAGAATGGAGGAATCACACTTTACTGCATGCAGGTCTGCTGGACATTTTTGTGCCACGTGAAAAAGATGATCCCAAAGGACATCTCTGGGGTCATCTTGCTAGATTAGCACCGAGGGACCTGGGACACTGCCTTTTAATATTTTCCTTTTATCTGTGCTGTATCTGCATTGTTTTACCCTCCCAATGTACAACGTCTGTCCATAGCATTTAGACAAATTAGGTCAGAGCACATGTATTTAGCACATCTTATTCAAGTAAGGAGTTTTGCCAACGATGGAAGGGCAGGATCAGATCCTGAATCCCTTACCTCTAGCCCCATCCTCTATCCTTCTCATTGGTTTACTGACACCTTCATTCAACGTCCCTTTTAACTGAATTTCATTCATCTGCTAGGCTGACAATAATGATCATTTTGTAAGGCCAGGCATGCCACTAATACTAAATGGGAATAAGAACTAATTATAATTCTCATTGGCCTCAAAGGGTTTGTCTACCCTGCACACTCAGCCCAGGCTCTGAGTTTGGTTCAAGTCTGAACATCCCTTTAGTACACACATCAGTCAGTCTGACTTGGATCCACAGGCATTCAGGATCCAGGTCCTAGGACCCTGCTCAGGGGATCAGTTATAATCCAAATTCTTCTGCAACTCAAGTCCAAGTCATATCATTTTGCAGTGTATGCACAGCTCATACCATAGACCCAAGTCAGACATTCTGTGTAGTGCAGGGTAGATACACTAGCATGGCTGTGAGGCCTGGTCCTAGTAATTTGTAAGCCTGGGTTTATAATGCAGCGTGGCTGCTGAGGCATGGACTTTGAAACATTGAGTCCACAAGCCCAGGTCCTACAGATCTAGTGTGCAATGTAGTCATGCCCATAGTCACCTCAGTACTCCCAACTCCTTGTTTTTCCTTTCAATTACAGTAGCAAGTGTCCCATTTCTCTTCCAGTATCATACTTCACACCCAGATAACATTTTCCATTTTCACACATAATAAATACATTTATTCTAATTAAATAAATTAGCAAATTAAATATATCAGATGAGCTACTAAATTAGACAGATTCTCCTATGGCTATCTGATCTGGTGATGCTGAGACAAACTCCTTATTGACTCTATTAATGAATCCACCTCCAGTCACAAATTTGTATGCAAACTGTCATGGGAACTCTGGCATTAGTCACATTTTCTCACTACCCAGGGCAGTTTCTTCCACAACACTCATCTACAGTACCTGGAGAAAAGAATCACTTGGCAAAAGTAGAAGCTGCCCAGACCCTCCAGTCACTGAGCTGCATGCTATTGCTACCTGGTACACAGCACTGAATAAACCTTTACTTCCTCATACACAATTCCAAGCATCAATCCACCACAAGAAACAAAATTGTGGAGACAAACATTTCAGTAAAACACTTTCAGCATGGATTTGAGGACTGCACATTTAACCCAAACAATTCTTCTACAGGCATTCACATGGAATCTTCCTGACATGGTGTGAACTGCATGACTGCAGCAGAAAAAGGCAAGAACCACTGTGACACTATTTATACAAAAATACTTAAAAAACAACGAATGGTCCTGCAGCATCTTAAAGACTAACAACACATGTAGATGGTATCATGAGCTTTCATGGGCACAACCCACTTTTTTCAAATGAACCCTGAACCCTTTATCCATTCATCCGAAGAACTGGGTTGTGCCCACAAAAGCTCATGGTACCATTTACATTTTTTGTTAGTCTCTAAGGTGCTGCAGGACCATTTGTTGTTTTTTAAGTTTTTTCAATTACAGGCTAACATGGCTACCTCTCTGAGACTATTTATACAGTACACATTGGTAGGAGCCTATACTTTGCCAATTACTGCTTAGCATCATTTGAGCTCTGCCGAGTCTGTACATACAGCCTAACAGTTCACTGCCCTGGCCTCTGGTGGGGGTGACTTTTCTGTAACTTAAAACAAGGTTTCAGCTGCAGAAAAAGAAAAACCCTTCAGAAGGTTTGTTAGTACTAACTTTGTTTTTGACAGAAGTTTAGAACCCTGACAACTTTGAACTACCTAGTTGTCCCTTACAATTTCTCTGGTGCACAATTATTTTTTTTAAATTTTGTTTGGGGCGGGGTTTTGTGAAGAATTTATTTGCATAATGAGTTGAAGGGGCAAATACAATACTATACATTTTGTTTCAGGCTTGTGGAATATTTGAAAATAAATAATATATTACATCCCTCTTAATGAGAAAAATATGCATAAATGGATGGGGAATTAATTGTCCATGGTTTTAGACCAATGATGAAGATAAGTATATCCCTGTTGTTTATCCAAACTCACTGAAGTCTTTTATCTTATGATAAAACACTCAGAGATGTATTTTGTAGGAGTATCAAGCATCTTATTCTGAATACTTGCAGAACTGTGGGCAGTATTTGTCAGCCACAGCAGATAGGAATACATACAACAGGAAAATTTTCCTAAACAGGTGCTGTTAGTAGAAGCTTTAATAGGACTCAGTCAGAATGTTTATAACTGAGGCACTTGACAACAAAAACAAAAAACACCTTTCTTCAGGGTTACCTTTTAGTTTTCTTTTAAATTGATATACATTAGACATTGTGTTTTTAAGCCATATGGTGCTACTGAAGGGAAGAAACATGAGTGTGCATGATACCATCTACATTTTTTGTTAGTCTTATTGTGCAATGAATGCTTGAGCTTAGTAAAGGTCTTCTGTGTCTTTAATGTATTGTTCTAAATCAGTGGAGTCATTGTCATTATTAGGCCAGTTGCTATTCAATACAAAAAAGCATTTATTAACTACAAATGACAGAAATGGTACTATGCTATAGATTTTTTTTATTGTTGTCCTGAATCTCTACATCCTTTGGAAGGGAATAATGAGATAAAAGTTAAATGAAAAGTCAATGAGGTTTTTATTGCAATGTGGTGGCAATCACTGTACTATAGCAGAGTTTGAGCTCACTTTCCTTGCTCTGTGATATGTATAACTATGTAAAGGCAATGTCACTATTCATCATTTTTTGAAGCTAATTGGTGCATGCACCATTAGTATTGCCTAAAAAATTAAATTTTAAACAAGTAGCTTTTGTTGGACACATTAGGCGTAATTGTCTCTCTTTCTGTTTTTACTTTTTTGTACACAAATGACTTTTTATTAATTGGGACTCAATATCAAAGGTCAAGAGCAATCTCTGGATGAGAGTTAATGTCCCTCACAGGATCTAGTCCATTTTTAACTTCAGCTTTTTAATCTGTTTTTACAAAACCAGATTTTCCAAAAAGCTGAGTTAGAAACACCACTTTCTTGACAGCTAACACCTGGCTCCCTTAGGTTTCTTTAAAATTCCCAATCTCAGCTCACATTTACACAGGGAACTGAAGAAACCAGACATTTGAAAGCAATCGGCATCCAGATGTTCCCTTTGTTTTCAATGGGAGCTCCAAGCAAGGAATCTTTTTCACAGTCTAGTCACTTCATTTAGGCCTCTGGCGGAAATTGAGTCTTCTGAAATTCTGGGCAACAACCATCCCATAAAGGCACGATACGAGGGAGACTGCTGTTTTGACAATAGCTACTAAAAAGAATTGGCTGATTTCATGTCTCATGTTAAGTTCACCATATTCAAACCTGTCTCTCTGTCATTTAAAAAAGATGGTCTGTTTTTGCCCCCTGACCTAGTAGCCTGATCTTCTTTTCTTTTTAGACTTGCATTAAAATAATGCAACACCTGGCTGTACATTTCTGCCAACAGAATATTAACAAGATGACATGATATCAAAACAGCAAATACACCACAGCATATGATACATTTTTTAAACACTCTGATTCTTTGAGAGGAGAAACTTCTTCACCTGTATCTTCAAAGAGAAATGTATTGCCACCAAATAATAGTTTATATTTTAAAATAAATCAAAGAGCTCTAAGCTTATTAGTGAAACATTAAGTTCTAAAGATGTTGGCTAGTAATAATTAAAGAAGGAAAAGAGGAATGAACTGTTCTTTCTGAGTTTTAAAACTGACATAATTCTATTAGCAAAATATTAAAGGGGAAAACATTAGAGAAAATATATCACATCCTTGGTAGCTTTTTCCATTCTTTTCTTAACTAGTATAAACAAGTGCCTCTTTTAATAAAAGTGAGCCACTGAGGTTTATAGCTGATAATTAAGGGCTCAATCCTGAAAATAATACAGAATTCCTCTAAATATGAAGAATTAAACTAGTCTTTTTCAGTATTTAGGACCTAATCCTTCAATTCTCTACTTATATGAGTAGTATCTTTGAATTCAATGAGTACAGGTTTGTAGGCCTAGGTCTTAAATCCCAATACTGGAAAAATATAGCTCTTTTTAAAATACAAAACATAAGCTGCTTTTTTTAAAAAAAATAAACCACCCTCCATCCTGAAATATCCTAGCTCCATAAAAACAAAGAAATCCACAACTTTTTTCAATAAAAGTTGCTGCTGAAATAAGTGAAATAGATAGATTTTGTCTAGTACATATAAAATCCTCTCTAAAACCCTTTTTCCATGGAGAGTCCAAGTTGCGTTGAATCTTTCATTTCTAACTCTTAAGTCAATTTGCAGGAGGTGGTGTGTAAAAGCACTTTAGTAGGGAAAAGCAGCAATCTCAATGCATCAAAGTTAGGTGGTAGTGAGGTTATCGCTCCGTGAAAATCACATAAACATTCCACATATGAAATATTATTCATGAGGGCAAAACCCTCTAAGGGTTTCAGAGATGACAATGGTGTCATGAAACCTTTTTTGAAAAGGGAAAAATATATTCCACTGCTAAGATTGATTCTGTAGCCATATAGCAGGCAGTGCGGCGAGGTAAGGAATGAACATAATTGAGAAGAGAATTAGCAAACCTTAAATATCTGCTGCTGCAATATCATTACCCATAAACTTGCCCTTTTTCCACCCTCTTTTCCCCAAAGACTGACATCCCATAACTGCAGTGAAGAAGAATGCGTTCTTTCGAACAGCTAAATCAACAAGGTCTCACATGAGTAGTGCTGAGTGGTGTGGTTGACTGATTTCATGAAAAACTAATCATGTATTCATCATTGAGATCAAACACTTCCCAAGTAATTATTATCAAAACCAATCTGATAAGACCTGAAGAAGTGGTGTTGCTGATCTAATCAGAAGTAGAACAGAAATAGTTCTCCCAGCTTTTATAAAGCTCAGGTAGGAAAGCACAAAACTGTAATTTTATTTTATAATTAAGAGAAAGTCATCACATCATAATCAATTATTTCAAATCAATCATAACAATTTTAACTTCAGTGGTTATTTATAAGAACAGTCATTTACAAATTGACTTTTTCAGATATGGATATTTTAATACTAGGAGAGAGTGATGCCTTAGAAACAAAATAACCCCCCAAAAGAATAAATAAACATCAAGCAAGTTTTCAGAATAAAATAAAGAACAGTGGGTATATACAGTGTAAGACAGTAACATTTTTATATGTATTTCTCTAAATTCTTCATATGATTTGACATTTTTTTTATCATAATCAAATTATGCAGTATTATTTTAAGACAATGTCATTATAACATGAGGAGTTTCAGAAATTGTCTAATTTTTAATATCATATTCCTGATTAGAATGTTTAAAAATAGCCTGCAGTTAAGAAACATTAAAAATAGAAAAATTGAATGATAACTTTTAAAGATTAGAAATTAATTAACAAAGCATCCTACTTGATTCCAGTTCTGGAATTCTTTACCCATTTACACGCCTCTTATTTGTTTCTCATTTTGAGATACATCATTTTGGCCCCAGAGCACCCTTGACCACCCCCCCCATAAATATGTTGCCCTTCACTTTTTTTTGTTGAAAATTTAGATCAGAAATGAAGAATCACAAAACTAAAGTTATTGAAACAGTGATGAACATTTATGGAATGAACACCATGGAATTTATGTTTTCTGCCTGTATAATTTGTCAATTTCCCCTCCTGTGCTCCACATTAAGGCCAGGGCAGGTCGAGAGGCTTTTATTGAGTAGCTTTTATTCCTGTAAGTAGTCCCATTTTCTTGAAAAAGGGGTTGAAGGCCTAAGCCCTAGCTAAGGATAATTTTGCTGGCATATGAATTTTTTGGTCTTCTGAAAGGTGGATATATTTGTAGTTATGATTTAAAATGCAGTAGGGTTCATGTTTTAAAGTTAGCTGCCACCACTTAAAGAAGAACAACAAAAAGAGTAGCTCTCCTTAATCTATAAATCTTCCTTTCTATGCGCTCTATTCTCCTACTCTTATCCATGCTGAATACTAGTCACCTAATGAATACTCTACTGAAATGAATCTGCTAGCTCACCGAATGAGTATGAATTCAACATGAGTAAGAATGGCAGACTCTGGCCCAGTATAGGCCAGATAATACACTGAAGATTATTTTCCATCTGGCTATTGCATTGTTTTCATAAACATGTTAAAAAGAAGGGGGCAGGGAACCAGGCAAATCAATAGAGAAATGGAACATATTTTTTATTGTATTTCTTCAATTGATACAAATAAAATTTTATCTCCAAATATTATAATAATTCAGCATTTTCTGTTAACTGCTATGAACTCTGTCAGAGTATCTGGCATTTTAGACCAGAACCTTTACATGATGGTCCTGGGCTAGTTTTTCAGAAGAATTCAGCTTCCAATTAAGTGCCTTAAAGAAAATGGTGAGTTTTTAAAAGGTCGCAGTACCCTGCTGCTTCTACTGTTCTTAGTAGATTCTCATTGTTCTCAATGGCAGCTACTGGGAAATGAACTCTGGAAAAATTGGCCCCGGTTGTGGGTGGCGAACACTTTTGATAATCTAACCTTTCATTTTTTTAGACAGTAAATTGTGGGGGAAGTATATTTTAAATGAGTACTGAGAATTATGACATTCATAAAAATGAAATTCTGTATGACTCAGTGAAATGTTTAGGAAAGTTGTCTCTTCCGTGAAAATTTATGTCGCTTTGGAGACACATAATTTCTGTTGCCTCCACTGATTGCAAGTGTCAATGAGATGTGAAATCACTCAGTTGAAGGATAAATCTCACCAAACTCACTAGTGACATGAGGGGAAGAATATGGTTTCACTCAAAGAGCTTTCTGAAAAAAGAAAAAAAAAGGTTGGAGTCCTCTTGATAGGAACAGTATGCACATCTTTCTCTTTGGGACTGATCCAATAAAAATAAGTCAGGCTTCAGCACTGCACAATGTTGAACTATTACAGCTTCCCCCTACACTACTCAGTGCATGAAAACAAACTTTTATTATATCAGAACTATTTAAATACTTTGTATTTATATTAATAAGTAAGTCAAATTATTGGTATGCCACCAAGATAGGAAGTGCTATGACTTTCGTACATAGTTAATAGATCATGAGTCCACCATTAAGGATCCAAACTGATTTTTTGTTGAACATAAGAGACATTTAAAAACATTTCTAACCAACAATGTACAACTTAGTGGTTGTTTGTGAACAAACAGTGCTATTTTCAGGAATAAAACATTTTCAAAAATGAAACCCAGGCAATGAACTAGATTCTTCCAGTCTCACTTATGCCAGGTGGCTTCTTGCTCAATGATCAGTTCCAGCAAAATCAAGGGAACTATTTTACAGAGTAAGATTCTGCTCAGTTCTGAGGCAGATTATCGGAAACGGACTCATCATCAGTTTATTAAAACAATTTATTTCCTCACACTCACACATCAAACATCGGCTGAGTTTAAGACTTTTGCAGTTAATACACTGAAGAAAACAGACAATTCTGTTCATTTCATAGCTGTTTCTTTTTAAATTTATATTTGTATTAAACTCTCCCTCCTCTCTCCTTGATTATTTTCATCTCTATATTATGGCATTAAACATAATTTTTAACTATACGTAAGGGACATTCACATATGTAATACTGGATATATAATAACATGTGTATGATGCTTTCCACTTCTGAGTTCATTGTAACCCTGTTCAATAACATTTCTATTTCAATAATCCTAGTGTAGCCTAGATACAGAGACCCTGCATAAGCCCCCATCCCTCAGAGTTCTTCAGGATGCAATTAACTTTGTTAAACATATAAGTGGGTCAATTGACTTCAAAGACCTGACGCAAAGGCCTAATTGCCCAAGTTGATAGAGTGGCTGTCTAGATTGCAGGTTTCTTTCAGAAAAAGCTTTTCCAGAAGAGATCTTCCGAAAAAATTTCTTCCAAAAGAAAGTGTCCACACTACCAAAGCGCACTGAAAAAGACATCTGCTTTTTCAAAAGATAGTGTCCACACTGAATGGACGCTATTTCACATTTTAGCTGTGATTATTACGGATGGAATGGCCACCAGGGCACCTGTGCTTTTTCCTCTTTCCTCTTCTTGCGAAAGAATTCCCTCTTCCCCATGCACACATGCCTTTTTCCGAAAGAGCTCTTTTGGAAAAAGGCTTCTTCCTCGTAGAAAGAGGTTTACCAATGTCAGAAAAACCCCTCTGTTCTTTCAATTTTTTTTTCAAAAGAATGTGATTGCAGTGTGGACATAAGTGACATTTTCTCAGAAAAATGTCCGTTTTTCCAAAAAAAAACTGCAGTGTAGACATACCCAGAGAGAAAAGAGCCATTATTCCAGCCACTGATGCCAGCTTCCTCAAAAGCACAGCGGCAAAGCACACAAACCAGCAGAGCTGGCCCAGTGCAAAGGTCAGGAGCCAACTGGTAGAACTGCTGCTGCAATGTGTACAGCCCAAGAACCCTCACTGGAATTCTAGCCAAGTCAGCCAGGATTCCCTTTGAGGCTCCTACTGCAGAATCGTTCCCCCACACTCACAATTCAGGGCTGTTCCCTTAAGGCATGGCTGTCTCCTTTGTCTCCATGTCCCAATTTTTTGGCCATGATCAGAATTCAGGGCCAATCCGCATTTGACATGCTGGATATTATTAAGAATAAGGATTTTTATGCTCCAGCAAACCAGTGCCATGTACACAGATTAGAAACCTGTCTGCAGGCTTGGCAGAGAAGGCAAAGACTGATTGGTCATGAAGACTGTACTAACTCTCTTATCCCAACTAGTGGTCCCTCTAAGTCAGTGTTCAGACACCTTGTCAGGGCCACATGGGGCAAATTGCCTAGCAACTGCTTGATTTGTCTCTGTTCTGTATATAGAAGACTTCATTCTCCACGGCTGCTAATCCTGCACCTCTAACAATGACTAATTTCACCCAAAATATTTAACAAATTGCTTGGTTTCTCCTGGGCATTTAATAGTGCTGTAATCTTTTACAGCCTATAGAGCAAAGCCTGCACTTCTGTGCTAAGCTCTAGTGAATGGGCCTTTGATAGAATAGAGGGGATAGGGTCCTTTCCTCTCACACAGCCAAGCAGCAGCACAGCTGTGCTACAGTCACTGCAGTCCTCTACCATGTAGATTTTCCTCAGTGGAGCTGCACAATTGCAGACTCATGGCCCACATCCCACATCGTGTCCAAACCTCATGCATCCTACATCATGCAAAATTCTTTCACTCACTCCATCTATGGCCTGCCCATTCCTTCCTTGTGGGTGCTTTTGGAGGCTTCTGTATCCAAGAAGGAGATCAGGTTACTGTTTACCCTATTGTGAACAAATGATTTCTTAAAGAGAATTCCAGGTCTTGCATCCACGGGAAGCAACAATAAAACTGTCCTTGATTTCCATAGGAACAGGACCAAACTGTACCAGTTGATACTATATCATGTTCCCCCAAGTTAAGTGTTGACCTTACAGTATTGATTTCAGCTATAATGGTAAACCAAGACACAGGAGAGTCTTGTAGACACGGCATTGGTTTGGGACTCAGGAAGGCTAGGTCCATTTCCCTCTCTGCCAAAGACAGGCTGGATAAATCTCTGCAGCATTTTGAAGCCTATAGCAGCAACCCTCCCAACCTCGCTCAATGAGTGGAGCTCATGCTAGCACTCTAAACACAGCTGTTTAGATAGTGCGTTGAAGTAGCTGGCTGGACTGGAGCTTGGCCTGTAAAGCCAACATACACCCACTTTGTGTCCCTTTCTCTGCCTTGTGCCCTGTCTGTAGAGAGGGGATAATGCTTCTTTTCTCTTGCACTTCTTCTGGCTTGTCTATTTGGATGTAACCTTTTTTTGGGGGGGCAGGGATTGTCCGTAATATGTTTTTGTTATGTGCCTCGCACTATGGGATCCTGTTCTGAATTAAGATTTCTAGATCTTACAATAATACAAATACATAATAAAGGTAACATTTCAAAGCACGTAAGCACAATGACTTCTGGTCTATCTAAATCAACAATGCATAGGAAACCTTTAGTTCTCAAACCCTGTGAATTGGAAAGGTTGGCACTAGGAGTTCTGAGACTTTTTGCACCTTCAGGAACCATGAAACTTCTAAGGGATCCTATCAGATTTTAAGTTTTAAAATGCATCAGCCAACAGGTCATTGTTTTTGCCTGCAATGTATTTAGGCTGCTGCTACTGTACAGTGTGAGTAACAGAGCTACAGTAACTCCGCAAAGGGCACTGCAACATCCATTTGCATAATTTTTGCTTTTTTAATGGTATTTTTATAGCAGCAATTTTTTTTCAGTAACTTTTCTGCCGAGTAACATTTCTTTCGGATACTTCTGGTAAGAGGCAGGATTAATGATTTGCTGGTTTAGTAGAGTTCTTATCAACAAGTGAAGATGAAAAGGTTGTCAAAAATGTATCCTCCTTGCAGATTAAAAGATTATTTCCTGATGTATATTCACAAAGAAAATCAATGTGAAAGTCACTGTATACTACGTGCAAGGTGTGAGTTTTAGGACGTTGTGAGATTCTATCTGCCTGTCTAGGTCTATCTATCAAGTGTTTATAGAGCACTAATCAGCAGAGAATCCAGACACTGGTTTACATAGAGACAGACAACACATATTCTCCTTTTCTTCAACATGTGCATATAAAAATATCCCTCTTAATCTCCGTTCTTTTAGCTTCTTGTGAACAGCGTACCTATTAGTTCCACTACACTGTGGCATGAAGCTTCTGCTTTCTATTGTTTCCCAATATTTTACATTTAGCCTGCAATCATTTAAAAATCTAGTTCTGATACAGTGGCTGCATTTTCTTAATGTGGCACTCCCGAGTGTTCCCTTTCATTACAGACAGGCTAGATTACTGAGAATACATGAAAATGACCTTGCTCTATGGGGAGCAGCTACAAGTAAAAATAAGACAAACAATGCAAAAAAGATTTAAAACATGGAGAGTGTCAGAAAGGAGGAGGTAGCTTCAGCTTTAGGGTGGGGTGAGAGAGCTCAGGAAGAAAATTGATTGACACAGGAAAAGGAGAACTAAGAGAATAGGCAAATAATAACACACCCTAAAGGGCACACATAAGAAAAAAGATTTGTAATAGAAGAAATGTAAAGAGAAAGGAAGGTGCAAAGAGAAATGCTAAAAATATTTTGAAGCTTCAAAAACAGAGAGGATTTAGCATTTTATGGAGCACAGGGAGGGAGATGAAACATCTGTCTAAAATTTTGCTTCTCATTTGAGCGGATCTGGTTGGAAAAAAATTTGCATGAAAACTTTTTGAAGAAGTGTCACCATTCTGGAATGTTTTTTAATTGTTTAAAACATTTCTATTTGATAATTGAATCAGTATTTTCAATGAAGTGTTATAGAAATTTGTTTGAAAACTGTTTTTGAAATCTTTATTGAAATATTTTGTTGGCTAAAACCCAAATTCTTATTTTAAAAAGCATAACACCTTCAGCTGAATATATGGATAACTATTTTTAAAAAGAATTGAGCCAAGAAATGTAGTACTAATATCAATAATGAACATTATGGAAAACCAAACTATCTTGAATTCAGTAAAATGGAAACTGGGGAATTTCAATAATTAGAAAAACTGTTTTCCCATTTGTTGAACAGCTCTATTGATAAGAATCCACAAAGAAAAATTATAGTACAATCTGCGATTCCCTGATTAGTATAAAGATACATGTTCCCTGAGCTGGCACTGGTTTTACAGTCATAGAGGAAGCAAGTTTGTATAATTTTTGGTGGTGCTCAGAATGGGTCCAAATCCCACCTCTACCCACACTTGTCTTGTAAGGGTTCAGGGTAAAGGCTCTGGCTTTGGGGTGGGGATCATGAGTTTGGGATGTGGGAGGGGCTCAGAGGTGGGGATGAGGTTGCCCCAAGGGGGCTGGGGCTGAAGAGAAGTGTCCTGCTCTGGGAGAGGGGCTGCCATGCACTTCCTCCCCTTTTCCCTCTGCAGACACAGCAGTCAGCCCGCCACTCTCCCATTCCTTACAGCCAGTCTGTACAGGCAGCTTCCCACAGTCCAGAGCAGAGATCAGGACACAGGACGCACACAAGTATTGGCAAGCAGTGTGGGGGACATTACTGGGGAGGTATGCAGGGCAGCAGGTAGGGTCTGGGGAGAGACCAGGCTCCAACACTGGTGGAGCCCAGGCACCACGGGTCCATACCCATTTGCCACCCCTGTGCAGTCATGGATTTTCTGTTACACCAAGAAAATAGTTGCTGTTGGGCTACATTCTTAGGGCACAAAGAGGGACAATATTTACCAACACCATCAGTTAAGAAAAACAAATAAACAAAACAAACCAACCACCTTATGGTCCCATCCTTGCTAGCTGAATTCACAATGCAAATGTTAAACTAGATGAAGGCAGCCAGGGCCCAGGGCACTTAATAGCATGGGTCCCTTACAGCCCTGCCTCCTCTGCCTACGGTGCCATTGAGCCCTTTCCTCTGAGAGAAAGTGGCAGCGACATGGGTCCTTCTACCCCTGCTTCCTCCACAGGGGCAGCATCCTGTCCCTTTGGGAGCAAAAGGGGAATCTCCCCCAGAGAGGAAGAGGTGGCAGCCTGGGGGTCCCCTAATATTTTCTGTAGCAGTGGGGGGTATCTCCTTGAGTGAGTGGGCTGGGTTTGCTGCACTCTCATCTTCCTAAAACACGCAAAGCACTCTGCTGAGGGAGTGTTGGCAGGACCATCCAGAGCAGTGGGTCTTGGAGTTAATACTCTATTGAGAGGTATAGTGAAGTTTACTCCTCTCGGAGCTACTATTACAGGCAAATGTCTCTGAATCAGGTCCACTCAGATCATAGGAGCCTATTTTTGGTTTTCATAGAATCACAGAATCATGGGGCTGGAAGATGCCTCAGGAGGTCATCGAGTCTAACCCCCTGCTGAAAGCAGGACCAATCCCAACTAAATCATCCCAGCCAGGGCTTTGTCAAGCCAGGGCTTAAAGACCTCTAAGGATGGAGATTCCATCAGCTCCCTAGGTAACCCATTCCAGTGCTTCACCACCCTCCTGGTGAAATATGTTTCCTAATATCCAACCTAGACCTCCTCCATTGATCCTTGTTCTGTCATCTGACACAACTGAGAACAGCCTCTCTCCATCCTCTATGGAACCCCACCTCAGGTAGTTGAAGGCTGCTATCAAATCCCCACTTTTCTTCTATAGACTAAATAAGCCCAAATCCCTCAGCTTCTCCTCATAAGTCATGTGCTCCGGCCCCCTAATCATTTGTGTTGCCCTCCACTGGACCCTCTCCAATGTGTCCACATCCTTTCTGTAATGGGGAGGGGGGCCCAGAATTGGATGTAATACTCCAGATGTGGCCTCACCAATGGTGAATAAAAGGGCATAATCACTTCTCTAGATCTGCTGGCAATGCCTCTCCTAATGCAACCCAATATTCCATTTGCCTTTTTGGCTACGTATTGACTAATATCCAGCTTCTCATCCACTGTAATCATCAGGTCTTTTTCTGCCAAACTGCTTCTTAGCTTCTCTGTCCCCAGACTGTAACAGTGCTTAGGGGACTCTTCCATCTCAAGTGCAGGACTCTGCACTTGTCCTTGTTGAACCTCATCAGATTTCTTGCATGTTTGATAATGAAAGCTGAGATTCTGCCCTCATCACCTGATTTCATTTTAGGGGCCTATAATGCTGATGCCTTAATCTGGCCTTCCAGCTAGGTGGTGTGTTACCAATGAACAGCAACCTGGAAATCTAGCTGCAGATTTCACATGCTGTTAGGAATCAGCTATGAGTTAAGAAATCCCTGTAATTCCACAGGCAGTAAAGCAGCAGAGAAGACCAAATGAAAATGCATATGATCCAGATGTAGAAAGCTGGTCAGGGGGAAAACACTATGCTCAGCTCCTCATCATGAGGGAAGGATCAGCAACTACATCTTAAGTGGTTGAGGGAAAAGTTATAATGTGGGATAGCAGTTACACAACTACAGATTGTGCCAATACTGGTTGGATCTCCCTGGTCCAGCACCACACGACCTGACCGGTTCCAGATGAGGGATTTTTCCAGACCAGGGGAGGTCATTTCTGCACCGCCCCTTCCCCCCATGCCACTATCCTCACCCCAGCCACGGCCTGGCTGCCAGCCTCCTGGCTCGCTCCCCTCTGCCACCAGCCTCTCTGCACACAGGACTCCCAGTCCCACTGTGGCAGCTCTGCCACTGGACAGCCCTGCTGCTGGGCCCCTGGGCCTTGTGGGGCAGCTACTGCTTGGATCCAGCTGTGTCTCTGGGCAGCAGCCCTGTTGCTGGGCTCCAGAACCATGGAGTAGCCCCACTGTCTCCCCACCTCATCGGGCAGCTCTTCCGGGTGCCAGTGCAGCTGCCAGGCTGTTTGCTGTGCCATTGGGCATCAGCTCCCAGCCCTGCTGCCAGGCAGCCCTGCAATCAGGTTCCCAGCCCCCTAGGGCAGCCCCGTTGCCTCTTAGTCCCGCCTTCTAGCTGTGTCACTGGGCAGCACTGGGACTGCCGAGGTCCTGGCTTTTGCTCTTGAGTGGCAGCCCCACTCCTGGGCTCCCAGTCCCTGCTGCTGGGCAGCTCCATTGTCTCCCAATCCCGCTGGGCAGTTTCACCGCCGGGCAGCAGCCCTGCTGCTGGACTCCTGGTTTTGCTGCCACAGGGAAGACCAGTCACTAGGCTCCAGAAGCACTGTGGGGCTGCCTGCCACCAGCCCTCCACCAGGAGTCTCTGGTCCTGGAACATCCAAGGTCCTGCTGGACCATGGATGTTGCCGGACCAGAGAGTCCCAGTTTAGAGAGATTCAGCCTGTACTCAAAATGTGTATAAATGCTTCATCAATATGAATCATTTGTCAGCAACATTTCAGATCTCTGTATGAATCCCCAGTGTTGTTCTTTTGTAGCCTAACGATGTGTTTCAAGAGGTAGAACAAGTCAGGAGAGTCATCCTAGAGCTGGCATTTTTGCACAGTGTGCCATAAATCCGGGAGAAGACTGAATGTCAGCCATCACAGACTACAGCTAAGGAACAAATAAGCTATGTATGAGACATAGTACAACTTACAGCTCCAAAACTCTTAAACACACAATTATTTTTAAACACATCCTTCCCTTTGATGGATGTCTATGGGTCTGGTACGTGCCTAAAGGTAAGTATATATTTAAGCACTTTGCTGAATTGAGGGCCCAGAAAAGTCATCCAGGCAAGGTATGTTTCCACAGTTACTAGATACCCACAGCTGACCCATGCCAGACAAAGTGGGCTCATGGGGCTCAAGTTGGGGGGGCGGGGTGGGCATTTCATGTCTGTGTAGAAATCTGGGCTCAGGTTGTAGCTCAAGGTCTAAGCCCAACCAGGGCCCAGAAGTCTACACGGCAATGAAACAGCCCTGCAGCTAGACCTCCATAAGCCTGAGTCAGCCGGCACGGGATAGTGCTGGACTTTTCTTTGTTGTATAGACACATCCTAAATAAACAATGTATTCAGAAGCAAACAAGTTCAAATACAGGTACAACTGTAAGTATGGAGACAGTACTTAGTGAATGCAATGAACACTGATCCCACTTCTGTGGATCCCACTTCTGTACTGATCCCACTTCTGTGTTGCTAATGGCTGTGTCCTTGTGTACGGAGATGAAAATGAGAACTTTATTGCTGCCTTTATCTGCTTTAAAATATTTACTCTTGTATCTTACTCTTTTCTTCCGTTGGTCCCTTTTTGCTATGCATCATACATGTGGAGGAACGATATTGACTCTACAATTCAAACTAAAATTGTTTACACTAAAGAATCACCTCCAAAGACTTCTCTCCTACTTTTAATTTGGTTAATAATAATAATAATAATAATAATAATTAATAATACCAAGCTCTTGTATAGCACTTCTTATGCACAGATCTCAGGGTGTTTTGCAATTAATCAGATATATTACAGCACATCTTCCAAATCACACATTTTATTTCAGGGCAAGCTTTTTAAAATATAGCCAGTGAAATATGTCATTTCAATGGATACATAAACTCTGACATTTTTTCATGTGAATAGATCATGCGTCTATGTTATACGTGTGTGTGTGTGTGTGTGTGTTCATGATTACATCTATTTATATTCTAGCTATGTCTATAAAGCTATATTGGTATCCTAATTTCTGTATACATTTTAGCTTTTTAATATTTTTCCTAGTAAAATTAAACTACTCATGCAGCTTAAACCACATTTGAATCCAGTTCAAGCACAAGCCTGATAAATTAATTATGTGCACAAGTATGTTTATTTCACTAATTTTGCAAAGCTGTCCGTTGACTGCTTTTCACACTGTGATCTTCAGTGTTATCTCACCTATCAAGCAGAACAGTGATTCTCAACTTTTCCAGACAACTGTATCCCTTTTGGAAGTCTGTTTTTTCTTGTGGACCCCAAGTTTCACCTGCTTAAAAACTACTTGCTTCTGAAATCAGATAAAAAATTGTCACAGCACACCATTACTGAAAAAATGTATACTTTCACATACAATCATAACATTAATCAGAGTATAAACACTGTACTTACTTTTCAGTGTGATACTTAAGTCTGATTTTTATTTGTGTGTGAGCCCTGTCTGAAGCTTGAGTCCTACCGCACAGGGCTTCAGCATGTAACTTAGCTTTGCTGAACTCCCTGTGGTATAGGGCCCTGGGCAGATGGCCTGCTTGCCAACTCCTAATGATTGCCCTGCACTTGTAACCATCCTAAATCCATCCCCCAACCCTCCTAAGGCTCACAACCCCTAGGCTGAGAAACACTTATCTAGATCAGCTGAGTACCTGCTTGTCCCATGTATAGAGTGAATTGTAGGTTCCACATGAGAAAATGTGCTAGAAGAAGACCACACAGTTTAGCAGCCTTCTGAATGTGCATAAACCAATATGAAGATACAACTTGTAAATTGGAATTGTAAAGGTTAGATTATTCTGTGCATTCTCTTTGAAAAAAATCAATAAAATTCACATAGAGTATGCTCATTGTAAAACTACATGTGCTGTATTTAATACTCACTGACGTGACACTTAACAAACAGTCTTGAACTGAGCTCTATTTGCATTTGATTTCTGTCACAGCTTGACAAAAAAGTCTGTTGCTTTCATGTGCCTTTTTCTTTTTTACACTCCTAATCGAAGAAGCATAGGTGTACCTTGCAGGCAGAACAAAAAATCAAAATGCTCTTCAAGAGGTCTTGAACCCCTTTTCCTCCATGTTTATAATGTACCCCAATGCTCAATCATTTCCCTGCCCCAACAGAGATAAGAAAGGAATTGGTTTTTATAAGAGCTATTGAATGTTTTGTGAATGTTCACAGTGCGTAATACACAAAGGTCCCAGTCTTGAACAAATGAACAATGTCTGAGTAAAAGGTTTTCCCTTGCATGAGACTTCAAGGGAGCTGACTGGATACAATCCTTGAACCAGAATAGAATTAAACCTAAGGCGCCTGTGTGATCAGGGGATTTCTGGCTACTGCTGGTGTGGAGGGTTGATGACTCCAGTTCCTTGTTATGCTTGGGACAGGTGGATTCGTGTTGTATAGGAACTCAGAAGATCCTCCCCTCAGAAGATCCTCTTCCCCTCTCAATGAAGCATGGCAAATATCTCCTCGTAATGAGGTCTGCCTGTTTATGAGGCCCCCTCTGTGGCTGAGGGGTGTCGGGTAAGCTCTTTGCCTGGCTGTCTGGTACTTCCTTGCTCCCTGGGTCACTTCCCACGAAAGCTGCCCTGTCTGGTCGTCACAAGTTCTGAGGCTAGGATCTCACTAGCCCTGTGCTATCAGTTCTTGTATTCAGCTTGTAGCCAGTCTTGGGCCACTGGACCTGGGCCTCATCCAGGTCTAAAGTTCAGTTTACACTCTGAGCTGTCCGTAGTGCTGCTGTTCTGCCAGTCAGTATATAGAACTGCCTGGGTCTAGCTCCTGTGAGGAACTCCCAAGTCCTAGACCAGCAGCTTCTTTTATACAAGTCTGTTGGGCCCTGATTGGCCGCTGCAGAGACAACCATCCTATCCTGCCTGGAGGGCCTCTCTTCTGCTCCTCTCGCTGGGATGAGGTGTGGCAAGGCCTCCGGCCTCCTTAGTCTACCCCATCACACTCCTGTAGAAGCCTCATGCACTATACTGTCCCCCTGCACAGAGATCTCTATACACACACACACACACACACACACACACACACACACACACACACTGTTGATAGAAACTGTCATACCTGCATAAGTAAGCTCAAGATTTAGTGCATAGTCTTGTAGGTGAGGCTATTTCTACAATCTTGCAGCATTAGATCAATCTAGAGTGTTCAGTCAGCTGCTCTGAATTCTACTCTATCATCTCTGCAGAGAAGTAAGCCACTGTTAGTAAGCACTACACTGTATGATGGTGAAAAATGGATCATATGCAAAGGGTCACAGACTTAAGAAAGGCTACATTTGTTATCCCTATTATTCTGTATTACATCTAGTATGTTACATAAGGAGATAAATATATGTCAAAGACACTTGTTACACATCATGATTTCTGATGTTCCTATACCTAGTAGTAGCTTGCAGTTTGTTGTACTTTTTACCTGTAGTCACTTTGACTCTGCTAACAAGATGCCAGAATCATCAAGTTTAGCATGAATATGATCTTAACAGAAAAGCTACTGTTTCAACTTAAAAAGAAAGCTGAGTGTTCAAGTCTTTAAAGCTCAACTATAATAACAAAAATTACTTTGTGCAAAGCTACTCTTTGAACCATGTCATTGTCAAGAGCCTTGGAAACAGAGCGAGAGTGAAGTGACTTGTCTGTTGTGAAACTCTTCTATGTATTGTGGGATGGCTAGTACTGCTGCACAGTGAAGGGACTAGGATTCTGTCAGGGGTTCACCTTCAGGATGGTTTCCTATTCATTGGCTTGTCAGGTGCTGGGCAAATTGAAAATGTTCCGAGATGTGTGGCAAGGACTAGCAGTGTTCCTTTTGTCAAAGATGAGGGTCTTCATATGGCCCTGAACTATTTAAGACACAGACTAAGCAGCAGGCTCCACAAGATTTCTCAAGAAGATCCCTCTCTGTAACCTTGAAATTTATTGTTTGGTCACATGGTATTTGCCTATAAGAAAATGGTACTAGGCTGGACCTTCCATTTTTAATAAATAATGATTAATGGTCTAGAAACATGAGCTATGAGGCAAGGCTGAAGGAATTGGGCTTGTTTACTTTGGAAAAGAGAAGACTGAGAGGGGAAATGATAGCGGTTTTCAGGTATCTAAAAGGGTGTCACAGAGAGGAGGGGGGAAATTGTTCTCCTTGGCTTTTGATGATAAGACAAGAAGCAACGGGCATAAACTGCAGCAAGGGAGGTTTAGGTTGGTCATTAGGAAAAACTTCCTAACTGTAAGGGTGGTTAAACACTGGAATAAATTACCTAGAGAAGTTGTGGACTCTCCATCTCTGGAGATATTCAAGAGCAGGTTAGACAGACATTAATATGGGATGATATAGACCAGATCTGGGTAAAATATGGCCCGTGGGCCAGACCCGGCCTGCCAAGCCACTGAATCCGGCCTGCAGGAGAGGGGGAAAGTTTCAGGAACCATCCAACCCCAGCACAATCCCACTGGTCGGTTTCTAATCAGAAACCAGCCAATGGGAGCTGCTTGTTGGAATAACAGGCAGCCAAAAAGAACCACGCCCCTTCTCCTCAGCTCAGTTATTCAGTGAAGCACATGGCCAGGCAATCAGGGAAACGTTTTAAGATCCATAGGCAGGCAGGCTAGTTTGGCAACTGGCAGGTAAGTCTCTTGGCCACAGCCTGTTTTGGCACCCCAGCTGTTTCCTGCCCTAACTCTCTGCCCCCCCCCCCTCAACATACCCAAACCCTCTGTTTCCCTTTTACACCCATACCCTCTCCCAGATCTGGCACCCCAATCTCCTGCCTCAGATCACAATACCCTCCTACCCTAGGTCACATCCCAAACCCTTGCACTCCAGTCCCCTGCCCTTGGTCACAACTGCCTTCTTCAACCAAACTCCCTCCCAGACTAGTCTCCCTCCTGCACCCCAATCTCTTACCTCAAGCTCCCTTCTGCACCCAACTTCCATTCCACACCCTGCGTCTCCTCCATTAATATCATGGAAGAGTGCGGCCCTCGACCACTTTACAAAACACTTTCCCCCTCCATTAAAAAGTATTGCCCATCCCTGATATAGAGCGTGCGTGGTCCTGTCGTGAGGGCAGGGGCTAGACTTGATCTCTCAAGGTCCCTTCCAGTTCTAGTATTCTATGATTATATGATTCCATTAGGGAAATATATATCTGGGATGTCTTCCTGAACTCATTTGTTTAGAATAATAAACAACAAAATCTGGGCTATAAGGAAAGAGTGGGAAGAACAGGGTGCTTATCTTTGCTAGGACACTTTTAATACAACACATCCCACACATTTTTTCTAGGCAACATAAAGAAGTCCTCGGGCAAATAATCTGTCCACTTAATAATTCAGTTCCTGTACATATGGAGACCCATTTTCTGAGAAAAAATTGAACAGGTTTCTGTTCAGTTGAATATTTTTTTCCATCACACAAAATTACCAGCCCAATCCTACAGTCTTTGCACAGGCAAAATCCCACTAATATTAATGGGAGTTTGACCTACATTTGAAAGGACTGGGCTATGACTTAACATGCACTGGGGCCCCAATTTTTAAAGGCATGTGAATGGCTTTTAAGCATGTGATTTAGTTAAAAAAAAACCCTATGTATGTGCTAAAATGCATTGTTGGATTGGATCCCCAGCTATTACATGAGTGTAGCTTATTAAATGAGCTTTCTGACTCCATATTTTCTAACTGTCCCAGACATTCATGTGTAAAATCGCTTTTAGTACTCAATCTTAATTTCAAAGTTTGGTTATTGAAAGCAAAAGAATGCTTTATAATTTATGAAATATTTATTTAAACCACTAAAGAGAGACTTGTTTGCAGATATTATTACTCAAAAGTTTTGACAGAATTTTCTCTTTTCACAACTGGACCATGTAAGACATACAGATTCTTTAATATTCTGATTTCTAACTTTACAAAATGCTTCTTCTTTTATGTACAAATCTGATAATTTGCAGGTCCTAGCAGATGTATATTTGATTAAACATTTGGCTGCTTCTTTATTAGTTTTAATAATTCTCTAATTCTGTGCATTCTCTTAGTAACAGGAATGTATTTTTCATTCTGCATATTTTCTGGAGTTTCCTATTTTATCATGAATTTCCGATTCATTTTTAAAAAGTACACAATTTTCTTGTAAGAATAAGAGGGGTAGATTTAAAGAGCATATTTTAAATTGGAAGCAGTTTTTGAGAAATTTTGCATTTGTCCACCTCAACATCTTTTGTAGATAGTTAAGATTAAATTAAACTAGATGGATAGATATAGACGTAAGTGTAGAACCAATGTTATATTTTCTTAAAGGATCGGAAACAATCAGTATGCATGGAAGGTAGTCTGTCTGCTGTGGAAGGCTTGAATGCCTATAGGTCATCTCTAGGGGATATACTGTATATAAACACCACCTGCAAGTTCACAGTTTGTGCAAATATAAGCCCTGTTAGACAGGGGTAACTTGAATATGATCTGTCATTTTGTTATATCTTGTTCTATAGTTTTTATGGATAATAAAGATTATTATATACCAATCTGTGTATATGGCTGTGTACATAAACTATATGATGGTCCTGAAGTTTGGATTCAAACTTAACTTCTTCATAGATTAGTATGTTTGCATCTAGTGTGTTGTTCTGAGCCAGTCTCTGAGACATTTCATATACTGTTCCCAACCCATTAGACTTACATTTAGCTCCCTGCACAAACTCAATTACTCAGGCTTTGAGCAGGAAGGGGCGAATTTTACTTTCTGTGTATTTTGGCACATTTAAAGAAATGTAATGTTTGAATGAATCTATAATGCAGAAGTCTTGGGGTAAAATCCTGGTCCCATTGAACTCAGTGGAAAAACTCCCATTCATTTCGGCGGGGACAGGATTCCATGCTTTTTTTAAATGATTAATTATTTAGAACAATTACATATATTAGAACATACCTTCTGTTGCTCAATCTTCCCTGATGCATTCAGCAAAGCAAAAGTGACAGTGGATGAGGTGAAAGAAAATCAGCCAGGGAAAGATGAGCATGTCAGTGTGTTCTGTTGCCATTTAGTCATGCTGCAACATGATTGTGTGGGAAAGGAATATTGTCAATTTATTATTATATTACTAAGAAAATTCTTATTAGAAGATTAGCTTCTCCAATTTAAAATCACAATGTTCTACACTATACTGCAATTCTTCAGGAGAATTTTCAGTTTAAAAGTATTGCCTGGGACATATTCAGATGCTAATCTAAGAAAACAATTAATAGAAATATTATTAGTAACATAGTAAGAGTTGTCTCTTATACAAGAAAGATCTTTGGGCACATCTTTTTCATCACAGTCTATACTTGTTTCATATGAATATATGTGTTTCCTTATATGAGTACAGAACTCATTCAGCATCCATTGAAATGGAGATTTGCTCATTGACTTTAATGGGAGCTGGATTGGGCCATATTTGAATATGTATGTATGATTGAGTGTATACGTTTGTGTCGTCTGCATACAGGAAGGTACCTTGTTTCACCTATAATAAAAAATAAAAAATGTGTAGATTACTTTTATATTCTATTAAAGATTATTTTGAACTGGTTATTGGGATGGTTTCTAGCCATGGAGAAATCCAAAGGCAGGCCCGCCGATGGGGGTGGCAAAGGAGGCAGTTGGCTCAGGGTATGGCTGTTCAAAAGGGCCCAGGGCTCTTTTCCCCCCCACTGCTGCTAATGCCACGCTACACATTGCATGTGAATCTGAGAGCTGGAAGGGGTGTGCCATACTCTGAGATGGCACAGAGAGCTGGCTGTTGTGGCCCCACCCCTTCTGGGAGTGCAGATTTGCCCCCCCCCCCCACCTTGCCCAGGGTTCCGCAAAGGCTGTTGGCACCCCATCTAACACCTTGGCCACATTGGTAATTGCTATCAGAGTAATATAGCTACTAGATACTTGAGCCTTATAGACACTGTTGCGTTGCCCTGCTTACAGCCACTAATGTGCCTACACCAACAGAATCCACGGGGAAGCACATGTTACATGTCCCACTATTTGTATTTAGTTATTTTGTGCTGAATGTTTGTGTCAGAGTATATAGAGCTGTGGTGCCCAACATGGTAGCCACTAGACACATGTGGCTATTTGATCTCTTGAGTGTGGCTAGTTCGCTATACCAATAGCCACTATAGTGGTGACTGCTTCAGAACTGGTTGAACACCACAGATCTAGAGCTTTGGATAGGTGTCTCACGTTATTATAAAATAAATCCACATAAATAAATTATGCAAGGATGGTTTACGCTATAACCAAAATCAAGACTGTTCATATCTGCCTATAGTACATCCACACATACCACCCAATAAATCCCATTGAGAGACTCACTAATGACAATTTTTTGAGAGTTCTGCATCATCTATCTGAAACAGCCTACATTGCCATAGACTCTGAGATGGGCAAAGGGTCAATGAGAAAAAGAATTGCCATTGCCCCCATTTCACAGATGGAGACCAAAGAGACATATTGATCCTTGAACTTGCACAGAACTCAGGTCTTCCACATTCAAGGTAAGACATATACAACTAACCACGTCTCAGTCTTTTTTGTCCTGTTTTAGGCACCTTTGGATATAAACAGATCCCTTTGTTTTACACGTTAATTTGCTCCTTCTGTCTTATTTCCCATCTATAACTGAAATCTTGTGCTGGTGATATCACAGGTGGTTGCTATGGAAATTATGATGATGCCACAAAGAGCAGATATAACTTTAGGTGAGGGGCAGCTGAATTCTTAAGAAGCATATAATATTTTCATACAAGTATTTTATGTTCCTAACAATAAAAATGATAGAATAATAAACCAGAAGCTACATGACATACAGAGAATGTGTTTCTAGGTAGAATATTTTTCAAAGTTTTACAGAAGGCATCAGTTGGTTGGGTTTTTTTTCTTTTTGCAAGCTGTTTAATACAGTACTCCAGAGGGAACATGATAAAAATGTTCCGTTCTTCCTATAGTTGGACTAATCATGTAACCAAAGTCTTGAATTTGTGCAGTTTCTCATTCACCAAGAATGTTCATCCCCATCAATTTGCAGCTAGAAAAAAGCTCCATGAAAGCAAAACACCTACACTTTAGCTGCCCTTTACAGCTAAGTTTCCTCTCTTTTGAAGTGTACTATTTCATCTCTTCGTTTCGATAGCTAAATCTGTTTATTAAAAAAAAAATGGGACAAAAAGATCTTGAATATGAAGTGATTCTTAAATTTGAGTAGCAGAGTATCAGATTATTTAGAAGCGGCAAGGAGTCCTGAGGCAGCTTATAGACTAACCGAAGTGTTGGAGCATAAGCTTTCGTGGGCAAAGACCCACTTCGTCAGATGCATGTAGTGAAAATTTCCAGAGGCAGGTATAAATATGCAGGCCAGGATCAGGCTGGAGATGACAAGGTGGATCCAATCAAGAAGGATGAGGCCCACTTCTAGTAGCTGATCTGGAGGTGTGAATTCCAAGAGAGGAGAAGCTGCTTTTGTAGTTAGCGAGCCATTCACAGTATTTGTTTAATCCTGAGTTGATTGTGTCAAACTTGAAGATGAACTGTAGCTCAGCAGTTTCTCTTTGAAGTCTGGTCCTGAAGTTTTTTTTGCTGCAGGATGGCTACGTTTAGCTCTGCAATTGTGTGTCCAGGGAGATTGAAGTGTTCCCCTACAGGTTTTTGTATGTTGCCATTCCTAATATCTGATTTGTGTCTATTGATTCTTTTACGTAGGAACTGTCCAGTTTGGCCGATGTATATAGCAGTGGGGCATTGTTGGCACATGATGGCATATATTACGTTAGTAGTTGTGCAGGAGAATGAACCAGTGACAGTATGGCTGACCTGGTTAGGTCCTGTGTTGGTGTTGCTGGTGTATATATATGGGCAGAGTTGGCACTGAGGTTTGTTGCATGGTTGGCACTGAGGTTTGTTCCTGAGGAAGGGTATGTCTACACTACAAAGTTAATTCGAACTAACAGACGTTAGTTCGATTTAACTTTGATAGGCACTACACATGAAAACCGCTAGTTCGAACTTAATTCGAACTAGCGGAGCACTTAATTCAAACTAGGTAAACCTCATTCCACGAGGACTAACGCCTAGTTCGAATTAAGTAGTTCGAATTAAGGGCTGTGTAGCCACTAAATTCGAACTAGTGGGAGGCTAGCTCTCCCCAGATTTCCCTGGTGGCCACTCTGGGCACCACCAGGGAAACTCTTCTGCCCCACACCTGGCCCCGGCGCCCTTAAAGGGGCACGGGCTGGCTATGGTGCCCGTGCCAGGTGCAAGCCTGCCAGCACCCAGCCAGCAGACCCTGCACCTGGCACGGCTCGAGCCAGCCACCCGCTGCCTTCCGCCTCTTCCCCGGGACCAGGCTGGCAGCTCCCAGGAGCCTGCCCAGGTCCGCAAGAGGCGGGTGCCCGCCTGGTCTAGTACATACATCGTGGACCTCATCCATGACCTCCGCACTAGGCACAGGAAAGTGGCTGTCTAGGGCAGGAGAGCTGCCAGCCTGGCCACCCAGGAGCAGGTGTGCATGAAAATCAAGGTGGTCCAGTGAGACCCCCGACCCTGAGCCCTGAGCTTAGAATGGCCGTACTGGGTCAGACCAAAGGTCCATCTAGCCCAGTAGCCTGTCTGCCAACAGCGGCCAACACTAGCTATCCTGGAGGGGATGGATCAAAGACAATGACCAAGCCATTTGTCTCGTGCCATCCATCTTCCACAAACAGAGGCAAGGGACACCATTTCAACCCCCTGGCTAATTCCACTCCATGGACCCAACCTCCATGACTTTAAAGAGAAGTTAGATAAACTCTGTTCTAGTTCTACCCTTCACAGCCTCCTGCAGCAAGGAGTTCCACAGGTTGACTATTTGCTTTGTGAAGAAGAACGTTTGCTTATTAGTTTGAAGCCTGCTACCCATTCATTTCATTTGGTGTCCTCTAGTCCTTCTATTATGGGAATTAATGAAGAACTTTTCTTTATGCACCCTCTCCACACCACTCATGCTTTTATAGACCTCTATCCTATCCCCCCTCAGTCTCCTCTTTTCTAAGTTGAAAAGTCCCAGTCTCTTTAGCCTCTCTTCATATGGGACCTGTTCCAAACCCCTGATCATTTTAGTTGCCCTCCCCTCTCCTACCCTCTCTCTTCCCCTCTCCCACCTCCTTTTTCCAGTCTCCCCAAGTTTTGTTCAATAAAGAGAGTTTCTATTTTTGACCACATGTGTCCTTTATTTTGTACATCAGGAAGGGGGGCTAGGGATGGGTAAGTGGAAGGAGATGAGGGAGGAATGGGGTACAAGCCCCCGATGAGGAGGACTGGGGTGGCTCTGCAGGCTCCTCAGAGTGGACACTCTTCTGCAGCCCCCTGATTCACTCTCCCCTGGATGGCAGCCTGCGGCAAGTGCAGTCAGGCTGATGGCCGAGTGCTGTGATGTGCCAAGTGTGGGCACTCAGGGCACTCCAAGCCAGGACTGTTTTGCTGTCCCTCATCGAGTTAGACAAGCGAGCAGGGAACCCCTGAGAACTGTCTGTCCGGGGTGGGGGTCGGGTCCCTTTAAGCACAGCCCTTGGCTAGCCTGAGACAGCAGCTCCATGCTCTAAGTCCTAATCTGATGCCCTGCCGCAACTGCTTCCGGCCATCCTTAATCTCGGTTCAGGGTCCACTCAATGTGGACATGCTAGTTCGAATTAGCAAAATGCTAGTGTTTAGGTCTAGATGCACTAGTTCGAATTAGCTTAGTTCCAATTAACTAATTCGAACTAAGTTAGTTTGAATTAGCGCTGTAGTGTAGACATACCCTTAGAGTTATTATGGTGTGGTGTGTAGTTGCTGGTGAGAATATGCTTCACGTTATTTAGAAACTCCCCCGATCACTGTCACTGAGAGCAGTCATGTCTAGTGGTTAGAGCACCGGTTGCCCTTCAAATACCAGAGCCCCAGGTCAAAGCAGAGTCTGAGCCAGGGATCAGAGTTGAAGGTTTGAATCAAAGTCAGATTCCAAATGCCAGAACTAAAGGTTTAGCGCATGCCGGAACCAAGTATCAGGTTACCTGGAGGAAGGGAAGGGAAAAGTATCTGTGCTGGTTCCAGAGCAGGAGCAGGGCTGGCAGTGAGACAAGCACAGGCAGGCATAGAATCAATGGTTTTATGCACTAAGCAGCCACTGATCCTCTGAAGCTGCTGGGTTTCAGAACAAGCCACCTGATTGCTCTTAGCCAATCACGAAGTTTTACTGTGGTCCAGCTACATTCATCAGTTGCCTGGTGACTGGGCAGGTATAGCTGCCAGACCTCTTTCCTTTCATGCTCTTGGTAATCGTTGTTTATGAAAGTCCACTGGGGAGCAGACACCCCTTGACCTCCTATATGTTCTCCCATTTGTTTTGATAGTCCAAAATTAATTTAAAAGGGAAGAAATGTCCCCTCCCATAAGATGTAATGCCTAGCCCTGATGCAGGAACTAGCCCACACCATTAGCAAGGAGTAGTGCTGGCAACCGCACTACCCTTTCAGGGTTTGTCCCTTCAGACCTCCATTATGATGGGGAAAGGGAATGGATCAAAACTAAGTTAGTGGCATTGTGGTGTGACACATGGGAGTTGCAGTTTGGGCTCCTGACAGAGAGACTATAAGGTCTTCATGGCAGGGTGATGGCCAGTTCTGTTTCTTCTTGCTGATGCTGTGGGGCAGGCTCCTGTACTAAGCCCTAGAGCCCTGTGTGGATACAAAATTGGCATCCACATCCATGTCTTCATCTGCAGAAATGACTCATGGATACCCACATCAACGTCCACGGATGTATATACCCGTAGATGTAAAGCACATATCCACACATTTGCAAGATTCTAGATACAACATTGGTATCTGCATTAACAACCTTATTTCTGCAAAAATGAGCCACAGATATTAAGATATCCCATGGACCCTTTTTTCGGATCGTGGATGAATGCCGATCCAAATTTTATATCTAAGCCCTGTAAATCTTCAGGTATCTGTTTGGTATATATGGATCATTTTGTGGATCTCAGACCAGATTCAGGGCTTTTTGCTAGTTACTTGAATGGAAACTTGATTCTCAATTAGACTGACCCTGGGACACAAACAAGAACCACTACTCGTTACGGTGAAGGTAACCATTTAAGCTTTTGAACCTTGGAGGTCTTCAGCCTGTCTCATTCATGCCAGCCCTTTCAATTCTCCATGTGTCTATGGTTTTGGGGCCCACCAGGACTAGCACCAATAAGGTCTAGTGGTTAAAGCACCTATGGCACTTTTCTCTGAGTTGCGATGCACTTGGTACCCTCAAGGTTTGGTGGACTGGGCAGTCACAAAAATTACAAACAATGTAATACTACATTTAATCGTAACAGACTCATTAATATCCCTTGTCAACACTTTTTCATAGTGCAGACTCAGTTGTTTGAGTTGATATCCTTGTCCTCTTTTATTGGCTGTTTTATCAAGTTTATCACTAAGTCCTTCACTTAAGTAAACCGTTTGTCTCCATAAGAAGCTATGGGAAAGTGTCTGTGTATAACTATTGTCTCCACATCCTGATTGCTCACTGTCTTAACATCAAACAGTCTGGTAGCGCCTTAAAGATTAAAAGATATGTAGATGGTATCCTGAGCTTTCCTGGGCACAGCTCACTTCTTCAGATGACCAGAGTATTGGATGTCCAGCAGTCCTTTGTTCTTGATTGAAACAGTTCTGCCAAACAGCCCTCGGTTCTGGGTATTCATAGCTTCGAACCACAGCAGAGGGGGAAATGGTTTCCAATCCGCAAAGTTTCTTAAGATTTCAGAATTCCTTTCCCCTCCATCTGCACCAGTATGGAAACAAGGTCTTTTGAGAAATGTGTGCGGGAGTGTGAATGCAGAGGCACCCATAATAAGCTGCTGATTAGGGTACTCATGTGATTGTGGGAGATCCAGCCTCAAGTCACTACCCCACCATCTTCTGACCTTCCAAGTGAGTGTTCTAAATCTTGGATTATTGGCTATTCCGGGGTGGGTCTCTTTCAGTGTAACCTGGGAAGCTGTTCTAATTCGAATAATTGACTATTAATTGGAACAGGGACTCACACTTGAATCTCCCACATCCTATGAGTGCCCTAGCGACTGGGCTATTCTGCAGTGCGTCTCTCTCTTTCTCTCTCTCTCTCTCTCTCTCTCTCTCTCTCTCTCTCTCACCAGAAATTCCATCTGACACCTGAGGAGCATTTTCTTGAAACTGTTATGTTCCCGTGAAATGGTTTGGGTTTGATGAATCAGCATTTTCCAATAAAAATATTTTAAAAAATAAGGGGAAGAATCCAAATCAGCTTTACCTCAAACATCTCCACAGATTGATCAACTGCTGCCATATTTTGTGTTAGGAGAAGTAGAGCACAATGCGGCTACATCTAGACTGCAGGCTTCTTGCACAAGAAGCTTTTATTGGAAGAGATCTTCCACAAAAACTTCTTACACAAGAGAGTGTCCACACTGAAAAAGTGCATCGAAAAAGCTATTTGCTTTTGTAAAAGAGAGCATCCAGACTGCATCGGCACTCTCCTGAAAGTAAACTCTGTTTGCTATGCACAGAACGGCCACCAGGGCACCTGTGCTTTTTCCTCTTTCTTCTTTTTGTGCAAAACCCTCTTCTCCGTCGACATGCACCTTTTTGAGATAGAGCTCTTTCGCAAAAGGGCATTCTTCCTCATAAAATGAAGAGTACCTACTTCGGGAAAACCCCTCTGTTCTTTTGATTTATTTTTTTTGGCACAAAAATGAGCTTGAGGTGTGGACGCTCCATGAGTTTTTTCGGAAAAACTGCCATTTTTCGCAAAAACTCTGTAGTGTAGACATAGCCTGACCCAGCTTAATGTCAACATTACTTCAAGCCACTAGAGAATGGAGTTCTCTGCCCATCTGGCAGGAACTGCCTCTCCAGGCTGAAAATTTGCCTTTGATATGCACTTCCACCAAACGGTGTCTAACAAACATTGTTTTAGAAAATTCCACAGGAAATTGTGTAGTGCCATCTGATAAAATCTCCCCTTGGCCCAAGAAATATTTGATATTACAACATGGTCTGTTTTGTATGCAGAGATTCCACGTTTAGTGGAAGTTGTACCTACTCCACGCTTTGCAATGGCTGATGATTAATAATTAATAATATAAGCTTCTTTAGACATTGTTATTTTCCCATTAGCACTTCTTGCCACATCAAATTTAAAGCAAACTCTGCTTCCACAGTGAAAAATGTGGAGAATTTTGAACCCTACAGTTTATTCAATAATATTATTTTCCTTCAGGAGAAAATTGCAAAGTTTGCATACATTAACTGTTTACATAGGATTCCTTCATTGCTCGCTATTGGACAGAGACACCTTTCTGCACTATTGAAGTGATATATTTGAAGTGGTGTAGGAAAAGGTGTGCCAAGTAGTCTTTATCAAGCATACAAATAAATGTTAGGAACGCATCTCCCTGGTATAAGTACTTTTCTGCCTTCTCAAATGATCAATCATTCACAGAGGTTAAGTTTCAAGCCTGTTAAATCCTCTGAATTCCATAACTGTCTGCCCTGATAGTAAATTGCTTCTCAGACAAGAGTGCTTTAATCTCTTTGAAGCCACTCCTTGCCACCAGTTGTGAAATTTGCTGCTTCAATTAGACCATGCTTACTGATAACTCTACAAGGCACAGGCAGGAACAAGTACAGGGACGCAGAATAGAAACCCTCATCAAGAACTTCTTACCAGCTACCCATAATGCATGCAGGCAGGACTACAGTAAATATACAGAGCCGCATGTTATTGGAAGCACTATTTGCATTCATCAGTCAAATATTTTTCTTACCATCTTGTCCAATCCTCGAAATGTCTCAAGTGAAAGGAAGGAGAGACTCACACAAGATCCCTTCCTTTATTCCCATGACAACCATAAATTCTCCAGAAAGCTTTTTAACCTTAAAAAGGACAAATCAGCTTGACTGAGAGCTGTTCTTCCAAAATAGATTAAATAGTGACTAGTCAAAATAAGGAATGATGCATCTGCCCAGCTATCCCCTCAAGATGTAGGAGAATAAGGGGATTGAACTACAGGGATCTGATACGTCTCTGAGTCTATTCCAGAAGAGTCACCATGACATGTAAAGAGATACAGTGGAGGAGGGGGAGGGAATAGGCCTAGGTTGAGGATGTACAGTTCCTATTTGAAACACCTCATCCTCATTTTGGATTTCCCTTAATCATACATTTCAAAGCCCTCACATCCCAGACCCCGCATCTCCTCCATTAATATCATGGAAGACTGAGGCCCTCAACCACTTTCCAAAACCTTGGAGTGGCCCCCCAACTGGTGGCAGGGAGTGAAATCATAAATTACAAAGCCCTCTCAAATGGTTCAGAGCAAAGTTCCTGATATGCTAGGAATAGGAATTTCCAGAACCCTTTTTAATTAACTCGTCTGTACCAGATTATGTTCCACATTATACAACTTCCTGACTAAAAGGAGAAAGAGTGACACTTCATTTGTGTATTATTTTAAAAGCTGCAACTCATACTCCCACAGCTACAACATTTTGCTCCAGTCCATGATCCAAACATACAATGTCCTCCTAGAATACAACACAAATATATTTTTCAGACTCTAGTCCAGCTGGCTGGTTACATAGTACTGGCTCCTCCTCCTTATTTCCAGCTGCTAGGTTTATGAAAAGACATTAATACCTTTTAGTTTTCTATGTAATCTGAAATTGCCCCAGGGAAGTTGTGTGATCACAAATGAGAAGGAATTCTAGTCACATGTAGTCTGCATTTGGGCAAAAGTTTGAGAGGCTCCACTATGTAAATAAATGGCTAAAAATAATTCACATAGTAATCTAAAATGAACTTAAAAAACATCTCTCTGACTCTATCTCTCTGTCTTCCTGACAAAAGCTTAGCATTCTTTATAACTCTTTGGTTTCTTTCCTGTACTATTAGTGATAACAGGGCAAATTCATCCCTGGTGTAACTCCATTGAAGCCAGTGACATTCTTTCTGAGATGAATTTGCCCCATTATGCTTTTCAGGAAATCTAACAAACAAGAAATGCCACATCTTTGTCACTGTTTCAACTCAAATGCTATACAGAGGAGGGATGCACAATACAGCTTTGTCTTCTTCCTGCTAATAACACACAGTGTAGGTCATCTGCATCATTAACATTTGCAGCTGATGCATTTGCCTAGTCGGGTATACACTTCTTGGAAATGTATAGTCCTACTCATTGTTTTCAAAACCTTGATTTTTCTTAGCATTATCATCACCCAAATGTATTTAAAGATGAAACTATTAGAAACACAATTGGTGAATTAATGTCATGAGGACTGCTGCTGGCAGCTCATCAATTTTTGATATGCCACTCAGACAAATGAAACATAAGCCACCCAGAACAAGGGGACCTTTTGACACTTCAAAGGAAACCCCTATGGGTGGTTTCCTCTTGAAGCCGCACTAAACTGGCTCGATCTCCTCAGCTGGAAGCTGCCAATGTCTCATTAACCCCTAAACAGGCCCTGCATGAGCTTTTCTTTTCAGCTATAATTATGCCATGCACTCCTGTTATGCTGTACTGAATTGCAACACTGTCACCAGCACATTATAAACATCCACCCTAATTGAAAAGCAGATTAGACTCTCGTGTTAATTAGCCAAAAGCCCGCCCACTTGCATGCATTATGATTGCCTCTTAAATACTGAGGATGTTGAAATCCCTCAGAAAGACAAGGCAGACTTAATTGCAATAACCTGCAAATTAAGTTTAATTTACTTTAAATTTACCGGTTTAGCAGGCTCATTTGATGGTGTTAATGTTCTAGCAAATTAATTATCTGAATTAGTCATGCCTGGTGGAGTTTTGCAGCAGAATACATTGTACAGTGGCCTATTAATAACAGACAAACAGGACAGGATTAATGAGAAGATTATGCTAAAGTTCTTCTTTAAAAACAAGGATCTTGCATGAATTCAAATATAATCACCAAAGTGCAAATACAGACATGGAATATAAACAAACTGAAATTTATTATACTCTATGGCATGCCATCTAAGAGAAACAGTAAAACATTACCAGTGAAATATTTGATAGAAGGAGGCCTCTTCTATGCACTCAAGTAGATCACTTCTCACAGCAAACCATTTCCCATTAACTGGTGTCTCTATACCAGACTTCAAATATGTAAGTGCTTTTGAGAGTACTTGTACTACACACAGAGAGCTGATAAATAAATTAGAAATAACGTCTCATACGTTAATTCCATAGTCCACTTTGTGGCTTATGAGGCAGTGAGATTGCTTTTTGGTATTCCACTGCTTACCACTGTCTCTCCTGTAGTTAATAAATAAATAAATTAAATAGTCCTATATAGCAGCAAGTAAAGAGGGGAAGGAGGCCCCTTGCTGTCCTCTGCCCCTTACAAAAATACAACAGGAGAAAAAGAAAACCCTCTAATTACCTTTGAAACAGCTTTCAAAATAATTGGCCTTGTAATGTCAAATGTCAATGTCAAAGTAGAATCATTCAGCCTGCAGAAAATGTTGGATGATAGTGCAGGAGAAATGAAAATAGCAGTGACAAATATCCATTTTATCTGGACCTTATTAAGAAAGTTTAGACTGGTTACTTGCTAAGTATTGCTTCTTCCATTAGGTTCCCACCCAAAAGGTAATAACTCTAACATCTCTGTGATGGAAAGAAAATGCCTCGGGGAGGGGAAAAAAGGGGGGGGAGTGGAGTGTCCAAAATAATCATTGGTCCGTTTGAACTGAATGCAACTGAATTTAAAATCTCAGATTATTGATTGGAATCTGGCTGTCAAAGCCATCATTTGCTGTGAGTAGTCAATGCTTTTGTCGACAACCATCCAGGCTGCTTTCATGTTATGGTGCACTCTGCCCAACAAAAGATCCCACATTTGCATCATTCCTGTATGTATTGTATCTTGTGTAAAATAAAAATGCCAGTACTTGAAGGGAAATACTGAACTATGCATTTCATAGAAATAAATTCTCTTGTGAAAGGAAAAGGGTTTTGTGGAGAAAAATATGCATAGCTGTTCTGTGGAACATATTTTATTTTTTGAAAAAAAAAAAACGCCCTCAAATAAAAAAAGTTTCAGGGTTTTTTTCAATTTATGTTGATCTATCATGCAGGCTCTTTGCTCGTAGGCTTTTCCTGCCCCTCCCCCCCCCCCCCCCGATAAAATTACAATTCGCCACACTAAATGAATTTGGCATAAAAGAGGCATTATTAAAATTTGGCAGAAAAAGGACAATAACAACATAGTCATTCCACTTTAAAAAGCTGGTTCATGAAGGGATGAAATGACTTTAGTAAAAAACCTCTAGGGAATAGAAAATACACCATGAAGAAAATGGATTTCTGTGACACATAAACAAAAGGAAAATGACTAATATATTTACATATAACATGTGGTGTATTCATTGCACACCAAGGTGACAGAATTGTTTATTTCATTTATAATTTATACAGAAAAACCTTATTATATGTGCAACTAATTTGCCTGATGATACTATACAATGGGAGATGAGGCTTCCATTATATGCTGTCATTAAGAACAAAAGATTTTCATTTGTTATTTAATTGTTCCCCTTGTGTCCTTTCCCATAGCATACACCTTGCACACTTACATGTCTTTTGAATCATGGTGACACTGAGGTAAGAAGAAAGTACCAATGAACTTCTGAAAAAAACAAAAAACCCACACACATCTGCTTTAAATAGTCCTCACTTCTCGAGTTTCTTATGATATCAGCAATGACAATCTACAAAGAACCTTTCACAGGTGATGTGTACATACCCAAAAAATGGAATGTCAAAATAAATATAGGTTCCAGAAGAGCTTTTCTCTGAAAGAAATTTCAAACATATACTAGAAGCAGCATTAGAATGTGTGACTAGACAGTTCATCTCAGACTACAGGGAGCGGGGTGGGAGGGTGGTGGTGAGGGAATTATCTTGATATATTTTCCACGGTGGCACACCAGACAGTGTGAGCCTCCGAAAGGAATTGTTATCATCACCAAGTCAGTAATTCCCCTCTATAGTGGTGTATTACAGAGGGAGTAAAAGTCTGCAAAATATTCCAGAACAGAAGTGTTTTCTTCCTATGTTAAAAGCATACATAATCTTGAATGAGTTCAAATATAATCATCTAAGTACAAATGCTGGGATATAAACACATATACATGTATGTATTTCCGATATGTTCATCTTTCTTTTGTTGCAGCTTTGGAAAAGAAAAATCCACCTTTACAAATTTGTCAAGACATAGCTATTTAATAACTGTCAAATCCCTCCTGAATTTTCATTGCAAAAATCATTCCAGTCTGGGGAATGGGAAGGGAAGAGGGAAATGCTTTTAAATAATAAAATGTATTTTCCTGAAGCTTGGAGCTGTCAGACTTCATTCAATATAATACACCCTGACAGTTCACGGCCACTCTTAAAAACTGGGCAAAGCATTTGTGGTTGCAAATGAGTGTGCTAATAACTCAGAAGGACTTTATTTGGATAAAGTGGGAACTGCTGTTGAACCTGGGCATGTAGCACCAAAACCTTTTACTACCTAAATTAATGTACTGTGCAAATATCTCTATAGTGACACCCCAGCAGTCCATTTGATACAGTCAGAGCTGTATGCATCAAAGCCTTAGCGTGTTCAACCTAAATGCTGACAAGGCTGTAAGTTCAAAAAGCAGGTAAGAAAGTGAATCTCAGCATGCCAGCAGTGAGAATGTAATGTACAGTGCACAGGCATGGAAAGGTTTTAGATGTATTTTGTCTGGACCGGGCTAAAGAAGAGCATCACATCCCTGATCCCAGTGTCACTTCTCTGAAGTAACTCCCATAGGCTTGGCTACAGGAGGAGCCCAGAGAATGGAACAGAGGTTTGACTATGAGAAAGTGCCACAGTAGATCAAAAGACAAAAAAAGGAGGGGTAAGTAATGTAAAAGAGAAGAGGGAATTGCAAAAAATACACATAAGAGTTAGGCATTTTTCCTGTCTATGAAAGATACAAAAATATTGTCTTGCTAAATTGTGCTTTTCTGTAGATTTTCAATATGTTCATTGCTGGCTTAGAGCAGGAGCCAAAGTTTGTTGCTGACATCCATTCCAGAACTATTGTGGCCTATGATCATCTTCAGGAAGACCTGGATGCATTAAGTGAGCAAAATGGCTGATGTGATGGAGTTTTGAAACAAGCAAATAGATAGGCTGCTTTTGGGTTCTAAGGTCATGTTGTCTATTTATTTATCTTTAGTCACCTTCTATCTGTTAGTCGTGATTCCATCTAGGCACCTAGAAATGAACTGTAGCTGTCTATATAACTGAGCCTACCAAAGAATGAAATGGACTTAGAGCTATATTTTTCAAATTAATCATCTCTCCTTTGAGGATCCTAAATAAGGACCAGATTTTCCAAAAAAGCACAGTATGCAGCTTGCAACCAAAGTGCTGGACTGTTTGAAAAGTCTCATCACTTACCTTGGTGTCTAAATGAGTGCTGAACACTTCTGAAAAGCTAGTGCCTTTAGATGCAAATAAACAGGTCCATAAAGACAAATCCACATTGGTCCATCATGGCAAAGAAAGACTACAGGATCCTTAGCGGAATTTTCAAACATACTTGAAATAAGAGAAGGGGACATTTCCTTGTGAGTTTTATACTGTGCTTAGCTCAACAGAGCCTGATCAAGGCTTCTGGGTGCTTCAGGTCACCTGAGAAAGAGCTCTGTGTGGATTGAAAGCTTGTCCCTCTCACCAGCAGAAGTGGGTTTAATGAAAGATATTACACCTGCCTTGTCTCTCTAATATCCCATGATCAGCCTGGATACAACAACACTGTGTGCATTCTTAGTTGTGTGTGTGGGGGGGGGGGGGAGGAGGGTTAATATAAATTGTTCCCAAAGCATCAGCAGGTGATGGGCTCCCACCTTGCACACAAGCTTCTCACCTATAGGGTGCCTACTATATTTAGGGTAGCTGGGCAAAGATTCTCCCATCCTATTGTTGTCCAAGAGGTAAGAGTGGGTCATTGCAGGTTCCAGAGGTTAGAAAGTTCACTGAAGTCCACACTCCAGTGCCAGTAGAGTTGGAGATTTTCAGTGTGTCACGGGGCCCTACTCATTACCTCACATTCACTTGGCCCTCTTTTTCCCCATTCTCCCTTATCAACAGTGCATCTCAGAGTCCCAAGAAACCTGACTCGACTGGCGTTCTGCTGCCCACCAACGTTGCCAGTTCTGGCTGTTCAGGATGCATGTCTTTCTTGATGATGGGTCAATTAAAGGGTCCATTTCTCAGGGAAATTATGAAGAAGAGTCGAGCTCTCCTTGACGGCAGAGGAGATGACAGTTGGATCCATATGTCCCAGAGTCCTAGTTCCAGCAGGTGTGGGGCCTTCCCTCTTCCAATCTTCAGATGTACGTGTGTTTGACACCAGCAACCGAATGAATGATAAACTACTAAAATGTGATAACCTGCAGTTTGTTTCATGCTTCACTATATAATTGATGGGTTGTAGCTTTTTTTTAAATTAAAACCGTTTTTAAAGATATAGTCTCACTGTTTACATTAAATAAACAATATTTAAGAAAGAAAATTGGAAATACAAATTCTATTGTATGCTACCATAAAATGCCCTCTACGTCAGTCTTCAGCAAGCTTTCAACTTTTAAATCTCAAGCTTTAATTACTATCACTTAAATTATAGAGAGTAATTATTATTTGGAGTAGATAATAGCAGGGGATTTGACAAAAACTTTGGGTTTCAAATGACTTATAAAATATGTGTTGGACTGCAATAAAATTCTGGGGGGTTAGGAAATTTGAGCTGTACCCCGAGTTGCAAGTAGAATATGATATCATGGTTAGAGACAGGCTAACCAGAACACAGAGGTTTGGTCTATTCAATCTGAATAGCAGTGTTTCTGAGTAACTAAAAGGTAGATCTGACATATTACAGATCTGAGTTCTATCCTAAGTCTATTTGAAATGACATAGTACAACCTCTCTTAATGTACTTGGCAGGTATCACTTGACTGCCTAGATCACCTGAGATCTCTGAGTAGGGAACGGGGGGGGGGGGGGGGGCAAAGCTAGCCCTTACATCCTGGAATTGTCAAGTCTCTCCTTCCTGAAAATTCACATTCAGGTTCTAGCCTGCTGTGCACTGGGGGGAGGAGAGATGATGTATGGAACAACATCAACAAGAGGGTTGTGAAAGGACAATAAGGATGAGTCAGCTTTGGCCAAGGATATGGGGATGTTGAAGCAACTAGAAGTGGAATTGGCTGAGTAAAATGGGAGCAGCAGGAGATGGGGCCAAAAGGTAGGGAAATAATAGATTTTGATTTGCCTTTGGCAAAGATTATCCATTAGGATCAGAATAGCATATCCAGCACAATTAGTTCCACATGGAAACATTCCTATGACATGAGATGATGAGGTTCTCAGGTACTGAGACACTGATCCTTTTTCTTATCTGTGTTTCTCTTGTGTGGCAGGTAAATAGTCTATATTTTAATTACAAGGCCAGCTCCATCACTGCCTAATTAGGAATATCAGTATTAGAGCTAATTTTCCAAAGAATACAATCATGCATACTACATATTCACATGGGAAGAATAAAGTCCATACATATTAAGTGGTCAGTGGGAAGTAATTATGTCTCAAATATGACCTAATTGAAAGGTGTATTAGAATCTCAGAGTTTTCCATCTCCATCTGTTTGGCTGACTGGTTTGATTTTTTTTTAGGTGATAGTATATTCCTGCTGCAGATTTACCATACATATTGATGGATCACAGGACTCTACATAGTATTCTAGACTTTTAATATTAACTCTAGTCCATAACTTACCCTGCAGCATGAAAAAAAATATCATGGGCACTGTATTGCTATCTCTCGCAATTTTAATATAAGTCACATGATATTTGGTGGCATTCTGAAAGCCACAGGTCCTAGCTTCACATGATTATGGGATAATCTTAACTTTAACTTGGAAAACCGACCACTACCATGGTTGTGAAGAAAAGCTTGAAAACATGAGAAGACTGCGCCCTAAAGATTCAAAAACTAAAAGGTAGACAAATGCATTATTATTAGCTAAATTCATGAATATCAAGCCAAACTCATAATTTTTGAGCTATTGAGGCGGCAACAAATGTGACCTGGGAAACTTTTCTCTTCTAGGAAATTTCAGAAATTGTAATAACAGTTCTGAGTAGCTGCCCAGTTATGCCACATGTATAAACTGTAATCAACAATATCAATAGATGCTTCCCAAGCCTAAACTCATCACAATAGGCATTGTAAGGTACAGCAGAGATGCCTATTTTGGGGGGGAAGAAGGAGTTTGAGTGGCTATGAAGGGACACAACTTTAAGGCAGACTTTGATATGTGAACGTTTTTCTTCTATCTCACAGACAGACACAGATCATTTTTTGCTTAATTCTTCCCATCTACTTGATCAGATTGTGTTGTCATGAGTGAGTAAAGATCCACAGCTATACATATATCATGGAAAACCACAAAAAGTGTTTATAAGTTGCTTTTTCCTGAGGTGAAAACTCAGTTTATATAATTATTAGTTTCCATTTGGCAAATAAATAACCAGACAGCACAGTAACCAGTTTCCCAGAGCAGATGAAATGTAATTGAGAAAGCAATGATACACTTCTCTTAAGTTTACATTCTACAGTTGGTCTAGCCTCTATCTATGGCATAACTTACAAGAGAGTAGCATGAATATCAGGGACCAGAGGTAGCTCTCATTTAAGATACTCAAGGCAATTATATAATCTAAAAAGACCACTACAGTCAGTGGATAAAATCCAAACTCACCTACTCTGTGAGTGCAGAGGCTGACCTCAGATTTGTGCTCTGGGTGGGCATCAAACCTGAAGAGACCTAAGGATGTGTCTAGACTACAGGGTTTTGTCGACTTTTGTCGACAAAACTATACCTGCATGTACACTACCGCCGAGTTCTGTCGACATAACATTGACAGAACTTGGCAGTTTTTTCGATGGCGGTAAACCTCATTTTACGAGGAATAACGCCTTTTGTCGACAAAGTTCTGTCAACAGAAAGTGTTATTGCATCTACACTGTCCTTTGTGTCTACACTCTCATGTCAACAAAGCGGCTTGCTTTGTCGACAGAACTGGATGTAGTCTAGATGCTCTTTGTCAACAGAAGTTTTGTCGACAAAAGCTTGTAGTCTAGACGTACCATAAGTGGGGTGGTCAATGGCTCTGCAGTTTATGAAATGGATAGCACCACCACTGGGATACAAGTGATATAGACTGGTACATGAAAGTATTAATATACCATACTCCGGTGGATTAAAAGCACCATTATCCTATAGTATTTTTTGGACTTACTTGTCTGACTTTTCTGTTTTGCAGTTTAGTCAGGGAGAGAAAGAAAAGAGATGTGTGAATACCATCAACTAAACCCTAGTAGAAAATGACTCTATCCAAAGCTTACCCTTAAACTACAACTTGCGTAAGTCCTATTTCCTCAGTAACCACCGAGGAGGGAAGTTCTAGGCACTGGGAATACTGAAGCAAGGAGCCTCTTTGCTTCCAGCTCTTCACTCCTTGGCAGCTCTGGAAATGATGAAATTCCTTTATTTTGGAGAATGGGACACCCACAGCTTTCTTCAAATGATGTTCACCTAGTGTTGCGTCAGGGACTTTGAATAGCTCAGAAACCCATATTAGTTTCTGTAAGTTTGTGCTTTCACCATGGCAACATTTAGAGAAAAAAACCCTTTAATTTTCCTTTTCCTATAAACATTGAGAAAACACAAAAGAAATTCATACACAAAACTCCATTTCAAGAGTTTGACTTAGGTGTGGAACAGCAAAGGAACTAACAAACAACACTAAAAATAAAAAAATTAACTTAAATTTTATAGCCTAGGGCCACATTGTTATCCTGTTTGGGGGATTTCCTTCATCAAGGCTAGGAAACTCTCAAGTTTGCACATGGGGCATTTCCTCTGAGTCCTTCAATCAGGTGTGATTTCTCCATTGTTTCATGGTGAGTGGAACTGGAGAAAAAGAATGAGGGTTCAGGAAGGACCTTGTTTGGTCTGGCACCGTACCCTCAGAAATGCAAGCCTATCCAAACTAACACACAAGCTTTATAGCCTCAGCATGTAACACTGGTCTCTCAGGCTATATCTACACTGCAGGGCTACCTCTAGACTGGCATGATTTTCCACAAATGCTAATAACAGAAAAGTTTTTCCGTTAAAAGCATTTGCGGAAAAGAGCGTCTAGATTGGCATGGACGCTTTTCCGCAAAAGCACTTTTTGCAGAAAAGCGTCCGTGCCAATCTAGACACGGTTTTGCGCAAGAAAGCCCCGATCACCATTTTCGCCATCGGGGCTTTTTTGTGCAAAACAGTTTTTAGCTGTCTACACTGGCCCTCTTGCGCAAAAACATTTCTGGAAAAGGGCTTTTGCCCGAACGGGAACGTCAAAGCATTTGCGCAAGAAGCGCTGACTTCAGACAGTAGAACATTAGTACTTTTGCGCAAAATCAAGCGGCCAGTGTAAACTTGCCAGTCTAGACGCAGCCCAGAGGTTTTCTGGAAAAACCTGCCACGTCCAGAGGACGAGTTTGCTCTTCTACTTTTTGTCACGGAAGAGCAAACACACTTTTTCGGGGAGTCTAAACCAGGCCAAATGGCAGAAAAACCTCTTCCAGAAAAACAATCAGAAAAAGCTACACAAATTGTGGAGCGCAATCTACGTAGCTTTTTCTGATAAAACCTGATAGTGTAGACCTACCTTCAGGGTGCATCTACACTGCACCCTTAGCTCAAAATAAGCTATGCAATTTGACCTATGCAAATTGTGGAGCTTATTTTGAGATAATTTTGAAATAGAGCGCTATTCCAAAACGTCCTTAATCCTCATGGAACAAGGTTTACAGGGACACTGGAATAGCATGCCCATTATTTTGAACTAACGGGCATGCTGTCAAGATGTGGAAAATGCTATTTTGGGATACAGGAAGTATCCCAAAATAGCACTGCTGTCTAGATGCACCCTCAATGCGCTTAATAAAGATCTCATTCTGCCTACCTACTGCATTGCAAATGAAACACCTTCTTCCTCAAAGAACTGCTTTCTAAAACCGGGGGGTACTGAATCTTCTACATGGAGACTCAGTGCCTCAGCTTTCTATGCTATTCTGTTTTGCATATTGTGCTCATCACTCTTGTCCCTGGGCACCTCTCCTGCCTATCTAGTTTTCTATGGGTATGTCTACATTTCCTTCCTCTCTCTCGAGAGGAATGCAAATGCAGACACCCAAAATTGCAAATGAAGCAGGGATTTAAATATCCCGTGCTTCATTTGCATAATTGCGTTATGGTGCTATTTCGAAATAGTGCTATTTCGAGAGAAAAACGGGGCTATTTTGAGATAAAACCCTTCCTTCGAAATAACCCTTACTCCCAAAAAAAGAGTAAGGGTTATTTCGAGGGAAGGCTTTTATCTCGAAATAACTCCATTTTTCTCTTGAAATAGCGCTATTTCGAAATAGCACCATAAAGCGATTATGCAAATGAAGCACGGGAAATTCAAATCCATGCTTCATTTGCAATTTTGGGTGTCTGCATTTGCATTTCTCTCTCGAGAGAGGAAGGAAATGTAGACATACCCTATGGCAGCACAGCTCTCATTAAAAACATGCCGACATGTTGGTTTGATCACTATTCACTTTCAGGCACATTTTCAACATGTCCAGTAGCTGTGCCCTGTCTCCTACTTTTGCATAAGTCCTTTCTAAAATCAGAGCCCTTAGTATGTCAAGAGGCTCTTTTGTAGTTGAAGTATGAGAGGGAATGCAATTGATCCACTGTTCTCCCCCCGTCATGGGTTCTTGCCACAATTTGACATTCCCCTTTACAGAGGGTACCATGGCCTGTGGAAAACAAGAGCACCAGAGCATGTGCAGATGAATCCAGTATTTTGAGTCTCCGTACTGGAGACCCTTTGTAAGCTATGATACCTTAGTAAAAAAGAGAGAAAATACAGAAAGAGTAGCGGCTGTACATGAATGTTCACAGTTTTCCTTTGATTTGATACATAGGAGTATATATTTCCTAGGCAATGCATGAGGATTTTGCCATGTGGTATCATTTGACTTTAATGGGACAAGTGCAGCTAAATTCTTGTACACCACTTTTAAAATATCTTCAGCACAATTTCATATACTGGAAGATGGAGTGGGAGTAACTCACTGTTTTAGCATATTTTGGATGTAAAACATATACTTGAAGTAATTGGCTTCTAGCTGTATGCTATGCAGACAACAAATACACATGCAATGAAACAGAAGTAACACATTTGGGTTGCATTTTATATTGACAAAATGGAGCTGGATGTCATAAAGGGTTGGAAAAGGTACATGAAGCCTTTCACCTCTAGGTCATTGGTGTGAGTCCAGTTGGTGTCAATAGCAACCAAAATGTGGCCTCTGAGTTGGTGGTTTCAGTTTAGTTCCATTTAGCCAGGTGTTCAAATACTAAAGTCAGTAATCACAACTGGCACTGCGTTCTGGTCTCGTCAGAAAAGCCGAATCAGCTTCAAGCCTTAGCTGCTCAAATGCTGTGAAGAAGTGATCTGTTCAGAAAGAGGACTAAGACACATTGTAGGGATAGCTGGTTTTGTTGTGCCTCTTTTGTGGATAAACGAAGATCTTTCTAGTGCTATCAAATTAACAGTAAATTCTTTTAAAAGTGATTATTACAAAAAGCCAGTGCTAATATAGGTCATGAGAAAAAAATGTACTGTTAATTTATCATTTCTATGGCATAAGATTTATTGGTCCTAATCATTTACAATGTGGTCATAAACCAACCCCTCACTTCTCTGAGTTTATTTTCCATTATGCTGCCTGAATATCTCGGTTTCCTTTCAGTGAATCAGTCAGTCCTTTTTATTAGGTGTGACTGTATTTTCTCTATCCTTTTGAGCTAGATATATTCTGTATCATTTGATAATAAAAATATGTGCTAATGGGTCTCATTGCTCTTAATTTTTCACATGAAGATAGAGAGAGAGAGAGCAAGAGAGAGAGAGTGAGAGAGAATGCATTATTTACCCATAAGTAAAGTAAAAACTATAAAGGTAAAGTGCTTTTTCATGCATTATACCATTCAAATGCAATAATTCCTGAGATGCTTATTTTAGTAAATGAATCTGTCACTCTGAGCCAAAGAAGGGAGCCATCTAGCAGTGTTCTGTAAATGTTAAGGATCCTATTTAGAGCCTTTCTCTCTGAAGAAACCAAGTAATTTTAGCTGATATTTGTATGACACCAATAATGGTGCCTCAGTAAGTAGTGTATAGATATTACAATCACAGTTTGTCCAATTCTTTTTCACCGGTCATCAGGGAAATTTATATAAAGCAACCAAAAAACATAGATAGTTTTGCATCATATTAATAAGAAGAAAAGCAAGGTGGCTGCCAATTGGCAGCAGAGTGTGTGTTGGTGGTTTGATAAGGATACTAAAGAGTTTATGATGTGACAGATGTTTCACTACACTATTGTGAAATGAATAGATTATGAGAAGTAATTAGATGTACATTGGAATCAATGCTGTTATCATCGAGGCCTTCGGGCGATGCAATAGATGAGAGTCATGGCAGCAGGTGGTCCAATGGCTCGGAGACAGGAAGACACACCGCAGGAGACTGAGTGACAGGTTTCACAGATCCAGGGGGTGAGAGATCTGAGCTATTGCCTGCATTTGTAATCTTTACTCATGTATAAATAATAACAACTACACTATTGACTTCATATGCTATGTCACAGCCTCTGTTCCCCCTACACACAAACACGAGAACTGTTTTCCTCAGTTATAGTTACTCATATGTTAATGTTGTTATATATGTATTCATCCCTTTGACGTAATTGTCAATTTGATCCTTTTTTTGATTAAAACACTTTAATGAGTAACAAAATCTGATGATTGTTTGGAATACGGTATAATGAAGACTGCTAGTGGATGCACATAAAGCTCTGTGCTTTCCATAGCAAACTTATCAAATTTGAACTGCAGTATACATGCATCTTATTATGTAGCTATTCTTTAAGCTTTCCTTAGTAAGAGGTGTTTAGCCATCATTTAAAGATATACCCCTTTTGATGTTTAAATTCTTTTTGCACAGGAATTGTCAAGGCACGTCATTAAGCTAGAGGAAAACATATGGAGCCTGCTGATTTTGAGGGGAAGATTTTGATTCCTGGCACAGCCGCCATACTCAGATATTACCAGTGATCTGACCTGAACACTGAGTTTTACTCTCCTAAGCAAAGCAGACAGAGGGAATGAAGGATAATAACATTAGAGACCTTAAGTTACTGATCCTCGCACACATCTTCTGCCTCTGCAAGTGGTTTATATTACAGGAGACTGCTGTGGGAAGCCCTTTGGTGCTGCTGCTTGTCAGTACCCACCTGCAGGTGTTTGCTGAGTTCCTTTATTTTATTTTTGAGGGGAATGACAATGGGATAAAAGGGAATATTGAAACATTAAAATGTGTATTTCAGTGTAAACATAAATGCTTATGCTTTTTCCTACAGATATAGGAATATTTATGTTACTAGGTATAGATATATACATGCGTATCTATTTTAAACATATAATAAAAATACAGAAGTGTGTTGTCTGGTGTGCCCACATTACACACAAGTAGTGAAGCCTTGCAGGTCATCTAAGCTCATACTAATAAAGCTTTTATAGCACACAGTTACATCCACTTGGGCAGCTGGGAAGCTCCTTTCTACTGGTATGAAACCCACATTTCTAGCTCTGCAAGACTATCCATCATGACCTCAGATCAATGTAGTTTCAGAGGTAGGCAAAACACTGAAAGAAAACAAGAATTCCATTAATGGGAAAGATTAAGAGAATTAACTTGTAGGTTGATTTGATAGACTATGAGAAGGTTGGAATAAGAAGATAAAGTAAAAAGGAGAAGGATTCGTGGGCAGAGTGTAGGTGAAGTGTTCAAGATCTGGGACAAATTAAATGTGTGAAATATTTCTTTAAATTAACATGTAATTTATCACACTTCCATATACTGTAAGGGGTGTAGTGAAATGATGTACAGAAAGGTTCTTGAAATTTCTTAATGAAACCACTCACATACCTCTGGCTCCATAGATATATGTATCTTTATCCAATGAAAGTGCTACATGTTTAGGGGTTACATGGAACAGAGCATGTTGCTATATTTTCTGCAAATTTGTGCTATAGCTCCATTTAGAGAGAGGGGTTTTGTAGCAGCTCTGCGAACAGTTTATCTTACAGAGGTAGGTCTAGGGAAAAATCAGTTTCATAAACACCGCATCTCTGGCTCCATCCATCTATAACAGGGTGAGAACAGAAAAGTCTAAGCCTGCCCAGGAACAGATGGGGAGTAAAAGCTTAGATAGAGCTCCCTGGCCCAGAGCCTCAAAGATGTTTCAATGGGAAAATCTGGGCCTCAGATTTTCACAGACCTCCCAACTTTCAGTAATGTACTAAGCAACATGTCTCCTACACAACAAGCTTTGAGTCTCAGAGGAGTAACCATGTTAGTCTGTAACTTAAAAAAAGAATGAGCAGTCCTGTAGCACCTTAGGGTGCTAAATTCGAAATAAGACACGCAATTTGTGCTATGCAAATTACACATCTTATTTTGATTCTATTTTGAAATAGTTATTTTGAAATTTGGTATGTCTACACAGCACCAAATTACAAAATAATGCACTATTTTGAGACATCCCTTATCCCTTGTGGAATGAGGTTTACACAGATGCAGAAATAGCACACCCGTTATTTCAAAAAATATTTCAAAATAATGGGCAGCCTGTTAAGCCTCCGGTATCCCGAAATATCTGTGCAGTGTAGATGTACACTTAGAGATTAACAAATATATATATTTGAAATATATATATAAAATTAACTTTCGTGGACACAACCCACTTCTTCAGATGAATGGAGCAAAAAGGATTCTGAAGAAGTGGGTTGTTTTCATGAAAGCTCATGATACTATCTATATTTTTGTATTAGTCTCTAAGGTGCTACAGGGCCACATGTAGTTTTTTTAACAAGCTTTATGGTTGTAGTAGAAAGTTCCACTGTACTAGAGAAGTGTTCCGCCATAGTCTTCATCCTGGAGCTTTAGGGTATGTCTAGACTGTAGAGCTTTTCTGGGATACTGGAGGTATCCTGGAAAAGCTCTGCCACATCCAAGGAATGCGTCTGCTTTTCCAAAAAAAATGTCGGAAAAGCAGATGCATTTTGTCGGCATCCATGTAAACCTCATTTTACAAGGAAAAAGGGATGTTCCAAAAGAAGTTCTTTTCCCTAAATTTGGCCCTGTGTAGACAGGCCAAATTTTGGAAAAGCCTCTTCTTTCAAAAGTAAATCAGAAAAAGATATGCAATTTGTGTACTGCAGATTGCGTTTCTTTTTCCCATTTATCTTTGTAGTCTAGACGTAGCCTTAGCCAAACTCCTTGCACATCAGCTAGTTCAGCCACTTACTTCTCTGAAAGAGTTGATAGGGTTCCACGGCCAGTGCCTTTCTGCACAGACTGCCTGCAAATCCAGAATTCCAGTCTATGTAAATTTTGTTTGACTTGCCAAAAGAGACCATATTGCCTACTACTGTATATGCAAGTATCCCAGCGGATGCCCTTAGAATGGTATTCACATTTAGTAAAGAATTGGGGCTTGTTTTGTACAAATGCAAATAAACATCAAGAGACCTGAAACACATGCTTACTTTGTGTGGTATTTATAATAAACCCACCCCTTACTGTCACCCTGTTTGATGAGATGATTCTGTGTGCCTCTCTTTCTAACGGCCCAATTTTCTGACTTTTTTAGTATTGGGCCTGATTTTCAGAAAGAGCTGAAGGTACACACCTATACCCCTTTAAGGGCTCTCAGTTTGACATCCAAAAGCTATAATAACTCAAATCGTGACTTCCTTTGAAAAATCTTGGTAGCCACCTATGGAGTCACAGAGCACTTCTGGGGATTGTAGCAAGTGAGGAAAGCATTTTATTGCTTGACTGACAATCTTACTGATGGTCAGTTTGCTTTGCTGATAATTTCCTTATGAATTCTTTTGCTCCTATTGTCTCCAAACTATCTTCACCTGCAGGGACTCTGAAAACTGAAATCTTACTCACCAATATTTGGAGTGAATTACAGTCCAATTTCAGGTCAGGTATCAGTAGGAACAGTTGAGTCACTCCTGCTTACATCAGAACTGAACTTGCCCCATTAATTCTTTAGGGTACATCTACACTACAGAGGAAGATCGAAGCTGCAGCTGTAGATCTTCCTGGGTTCAAATGAGCAGTCTAATTAAGAAAGCTAATTTGAAGTGAGAGGGTCATTCCAGTTGATGCTAGTAACCTTGATTTCACAAGGAACAAGGGAAGTCAAAGGAAGAGTGCTCTTCCTTCAACTTGCCAAAAGCCAAGTTAAGCTATTTCAACTTCAGCTACACAATTGACGTAGCTGAAGTTGTGTATCTTAATTCGACTTTGTTCTGTAGTTTAAACATACCCTTAGATTCCTGAGAAAACTAGACTGCATATTGAAAGTGTTCCCGGGGTCCATGGTCCTGAATATTGATGGTGCACAGGCCTTATGTTACCATATAAAATGCCATCGATGGTACCATATAAAATATCATCTCCCACTCCCTCTCCCTTCCTTCTGCCAGGCAAGATACTGCAGCAGTAACCTCACTAGGGTGCTGGACTTCAGTTGCTCCCATTCCTTTTGCACACATGGATGTTAGTCACACCCTGTCTCTGCCAGTCACCTGTTGCTTCTCTGTCTTGTCCTCAATTGCCTCCATTTTCCTTCCATTCTGTCCTCCGTCACTTCTCCTTATCTCTTCTCTTCTCTTCCTTCTTTGCTCACCCTCTACATTTCATTGTTCCACTTTTATTCCAACCACACATTCATGTCCAAATTACTAGTTTAACCAAAAAAAAAATCTAGAATAGAATTTAATAATATAACTCAGAAGTCTGTATGTGTAACTGAAATAAACGCATAAGTAACATTATTGTAATCTACATTCTTCCATAACCATGCTACCCTCTCATTGTTGGTCTGCTTATGTTTTGTGTATGTTTAAATTTTAAGCTATTTTGGACAAGGACTATGTCTTTATATTCTAATCTATAAAGTGCCTCACATACATTTTATGGGCTATATATGTAACAAAGAACAGTAACAAATTCAGATATAAACAGTCCCAGGATTATTATGCAGTGACAATTTTGGAGACATAATTTCTTAGACTGTAACTTCTTTGGGACAGAGAGTGTTTTCCTAAATATGAATGCTGTGTTTTGCCCAATCTTTCTTGAACTCTGGGCAACACCATAATAGAAATACTAACAATACAATAATGGTAGATTTTCTGTGCTCGAGGTAGCAAGACTCTTCCATTATAAGCCCAATTTTTACTTGCATAGCACCCCTGAACTTCCTGGAGAAAGCTCCTGCCTAAAGGGAAATGTCATTTATGCTAGGCGTTGATATTAATTTCATAAACCATTTCTGAGTTACTGAGTAATAATAATAATTAATAAATAGCTTCTCCAATAGCCTTTGCAACAGTGTTGGCTTTTTACTGTTTGAAAAATATTGTGTTGTTTTTTTTGTCCAATAGCCTTGTTCTTAAAATGTGTCCTATACCTTAATTTTCAAAGAGAACTAGTACATGGGTTACTTTTACCACAGTGCCAATTGTTAGTTATAAAAAGTAATGCTCATGTGTGTTACTGCTGCTGTGGGAGTTCTTGTAAATATTACAAAGTCTGTTCTACATATTTTAAGCCTTTATTTAAAATAAAAGTCATTAACCCTTTTCATTGCATGCTTTTTCTGTTCACCACACACCCTACATGTCAACTTTTCCATTCTTCTGTTCTTCATTGGTCAAAGGCTACATCTGGTAGTAGCAATATCATATAACTCTGTTGAAAGCACATGAGAGGTGGGTGGATGTTGGAGGTGCAGGTACAGTAGAACCAAGATTCTAGCTCTGAATACTAACATCCTAACAATCCTGTGATCACATTTGCTTCCTGAGAGATTTTCTTTGTGCAGGTACAGGCTTCTCTGTCTTTCTCTCTGAAATAAATGTAAGTGATGAAGAAAGAAATATGTGTCTCCATAAAAACCCTAATAGTATACATAAATATCAGACAATGTTGTAACAGTAAGAGAAGTTTTCCACAATGTTAAGATATATGCCAAATGAAAATATTCAGTGTCTAACACATGCAGAACTTGATTACTTGTGCATTCCTATGACTCGCCATGTCTTATTTTAGAATAAATATTATCTGTTCTAAACTACTGATGTAAATAACTTGGGTTGGAGACATTTAAACTATAGCATTTTGATCTGCTCTGAAACTTAAACTAAGGGAAAATGACTTCCTGGTTGTGACAAGGGTTTCAATGCAAAAGTATTAAAATCCCTCTTGCGTTCAGTTTTCAACAAGTCAGTTTTTCCTTTTTCAGGAAAAGGAGTAGGTGGGGGGGTAACTGATGTACTATATTCTCCTTTGAGCTTGAAATGAAATAAATAACTTCAACTAGTATTTTGTATGTTGTGTTAATGTGCTTAGTTCTCAGTCCAGCCAGGGATATAACTGAAGGACACTGATTTCCCTAGAAGGTTTTCCTCAGTATAATTCATCTTACATCTCACATGCATATGTTCTAATATTTATTATACCACCATGGCAAAGAAAGCACCTGATTTACATCAATTAGAAGCTGGTCCAAAGGAAGCCATGTGAGCAGCCACAAAGAGAGAAATTTTAAGAAATGAATGAAGTTAGCAAAGAAATGCTGAATCTTCCATCATAAAGAACCAAAAGTACCGTGTTTACATCCCTTATTTACTGAGACTGCAGAAACTTAACTGATTTGTTTGGTTTGGTTTTATGGTTGTCTTGCTAATGGAAGATTGGGCATTTTTTTTCTTTTATTTTTATGGACAGTAAGTGAAGAGGTTTTTTTTTTTCTTTTTATAGTAATGTGCACTCAAGCAAACAGAAGATGCTATGACATGGTATATACTATCCTTAATTTGCTGAACTGTTTCCCCTGCAATTGAAAACCAGTGATAAATTATGAAGAGTTGTTCTGTGAAATTAATAATGAAATTATTGAAGTATAACTGTATTATAATATTAAATGATCCATGGGGATTAAAAAAAAACCCTGAGCTATATTTGATGCTAGGGATAATGCTGCAATATGAGATGCATGAAAAGTGTCTTTCAATAGGGGTGTTGTAATTGCAAAAAGACATATAGTAAAACTAGTACAGCCAATGAGAAAACTTACCTTTGGGCAAAAGCTTTGCCTCATATTCATACCTGAGATCAAATAAGGAGGAAAAATTTTCACTCTGATTGTTTGAGACTGAATTGAAAACATGTTTAAATATCTGCCTTGAGTGATAGGTCCAGAGCCTGTTCTCATCCACATCCTTGTAAATCCACAGCACAGTCAATGGAATCTAACTTGATGTTAGAAAGAGTAGCATAAGCTCAAGTATCTCAAGCAAAAGTTCATTTTAATTAAAAAGTATGAAATCAATTGTAGGACGGGAGTACAAATCTCAGTTTAAAGACACTTCTTTTGTTTATACTAAAAACAGTTATAGAATATATTTAGTTCCCATCTATCCAGACTTAGTAACCCATGTTAATAAAAGTGTTTAATTTACTAGAATCATTTCAGTAAACATAGACATTTCTTATATAGGAAGTGCTAATAGATGCTATATTAAAACGTATAAACAAACCTCAAAACATGCTAATTGAAGTAAGAGCCATATGTACAAAACAAATGGAGTCTTCCTCACCTTTGACTTGAGATAGCAAAAAAAGAAAGGGACTTCAACAGCATTGTCTTTAATCCAATTTACTTTGGATTTAATCTCCAAAACAAGGCTAGCCTGCTAATTCCCAATTATAATGGCACATGTAATCAGAGTCCTCATTAACAAAGACTGACTGTATTGTCTATTAGGAACGAAAATCTGAAATGCAAATTCAGCAAATCAAAACATTAAATGAGCTCTACCCAAGATGCTTAGAGTTCCTGCCAGGGCAGCGCATGCTGGCCCACACCTGCCCTGAATTCTCCCTCCAGCTGAATGTTTCATTCTGTTCCAGTCTTTGCCTCCTAATTGACCTGCTTATGATCTCTGCTACAATTAACATATGCTTATTAGTAATGGCTGGTTAAAGATTTCAAACTGCCGCAGTTTACAAAGTCTAATAGAGATGGCACACCACAGGAAATATGAGGCCACTGGTTCCCTCATCAGGAACATCTTAGTGGTTTGGTTTCATGTAATGGAAATTAGATAATTTTTCACATCATCCAATGACTGAAAATTCCTTCTAATTGAAACTGAAAATCTGCACATAAAAATGGCTTATGGTGCCTGATGCACTAACTGTGAATCTGATTTCTCTTCCCTCTAAGCAAATGCTTAGTAGCCATAAAAAAGGGCTGAGCCTGATTAAACTGAGGAAAACGTCCTCATAATATGTAACAACAAATTCCCTAAGCAATATCTTCATCATTAATACAAGGTTTACTTTGAATTTGGAAAGCAGTTTTTTTTCTTGCTATAACACTGTTAGAATGTTGTGGCCTTGACTCAGGAATGCATCTTTATTCAAGAGAAAATTTAAGTATATGGCATGTTCTTAAGTGCTTTCTTATAGCTTATATGAAGTCAAGTCCTCTATAAGGCTGTGGAAGTGTCACATCAGTGATATTTACTCCTATAACAAATAATATATTCTAACCATGTGATTTAGCAGACCAGTAAGTCTACTTAGCTAACTTTTTCTCCAGCTTTAATTGCTAGAGTTCCGTCTGTAGGACCTAGTGACCAACAAATGTGTTATTATTTTTATAATTTATATAATGTTTCTATAAGGTTTATATTATTTATATAAGGTTTCTAGCTCATTGTATTTATTCTTTCTGAATTTTTTGCTCATCTTTAGCCATAACATATCTCATTTTTAAGAACAGAAAATGATGTTTAATAGTTTTTTTCACCACCTTCAATTGTAGAAAATATTTATTCCTCTCTAAAATCTTTCAGGGTACGTCTACACAGCTGTGTTATTTCAGAATAACCCAAGTTATTTTGAAATAAAAAATGCACGTCTACACTGCAAGCCATTATTTTGAAATAATGTCAAGATGGAGGATTTCTTACTCCAACTCCTATAACCCCCATTTCCCGTGGAGTAAAGGAAGTCGAAGGAAGAGTGAAGTTGCATATCTTAATTTGGCTTTTGCCCTGCTGTGTAGAGGTGCCCCTAGTGAATAGGAGAGCTTGTTAGAACCTGTCTTTATGCTCCCTCCCCACTCCCCAACAATTTTCAACACTACAATGTTTCTTACCTTGTACTTACTATTTGTGCAGGAGCCTGATTCTGCTCCCATATTCTGTCAATGACAAAAATCTTGATTTCCTTGGAATCAGATTTGGTTCTCTACAGTGCTTTAAAGCTAACTTCAAATGTATGCCTCATTTAAAAACTTATTTTCAACTCTGTGTATCTTAAAACCAGAGACCTGATTGTGCTGTTGGTATACTGGGCTTGGTGTTTTACAAATATACAAGCAAGCACATTCAGTAGCCTCACAAATTTACAATTTAACTATAGTACTGGAACTAGATTTATGGGGCACAGCATGATGCATCACCCCTTAGCTTGAAGTCGTTCCCATTATATATAGGATTTACAGTTTGATGCCATGGATCATAGCACCCCTATTATGAAAATTGTTCCAGCAATTTAACTCAGACAAATAGGAAGAAAAAGAGTTGGCGTTAGGACAGGATGGACAGCAGTGGAGAGCAAATTAATGTTTAAATCCTCACTAGACAGGTGCATTTTTAGGAGGGATCTGAAGAAGGACAAGTTTGCAGCTTTATTACATAGGAAAAGGAATAGGTGTTTAATTGAAAAGGGCTGTGGAAAAGCTAAAAATTAGAGGGTAGAAGAAAGAGATTGAAGGAGCCCTAATGTGATGCTGTTGGGTATTCCTTAAGAGTAGCAGTAGGTCTCATACCACTTGATTTATGGATATATTTTTCACAGGTACTCTTCCAATATACTTCCCACCTTCGTTATAAGGCTAATGATGCGCTGGTGTAGCTAACTTTTCTGTTGGCATAACTCTTCTGATGTCAGAAGAGAATTTGGTCCAGATACAAGTACAATAGCCCCATATGATTCAGTTTCATGGTCTTTAGACTATGTCTCACAGTCCAGTCAGTGAAGGCAAATGAAAATCACCTATGACTAAGTACAGAATTTACAAAATTCTTGTGTTGGGAAACTGGTGACATTTACTGTTATCTGACCCTATATACACCAGTACCCTTTTTTTGCATGTCTTTTCTCACAGCAGCACAGGCTGAGGAACAGTACAGGTTACACATTCGGTATTCGGAAACCAAGTGTATAAATTTTATAATGGGCCTGCTCTCTGACTTCACCAGATATGTGAAAGGGACACAGAACATGTGAAAGAGGATTCAAAGTACAAAAATGAAGTGTAGTTGTAACTTTGATGGGCAAAACTGAATTGGAAACCTCTGGAACTTAGTCCATGAGCTTGTACCACATGAGCCAAAACACAGCTAGCTCCTAGCTAAGGCCATAGAGCAAACACATTATTCTTCTTTTTCTGTAAGTGGGCTTAGTACCACTAGGTTGGGACAATACACCACACCCAATACTCTGTGGGCCCTGGTCTACAGTAGGGAGTTATTTCGAAATAACAAGCGGCACGTCTACACTACTAAACCCATTATTTTAAATAACGGGCTGGTTATTTTGAAATAATACCTCCTGCTTTCCATGAGGAATAACGCTTATTTCAAAGTAGTTATTTGAAAATAGTGGTAGCGTGGATGCTCCACTGCTGCTATTTCAAAATAACTACTCCCCAGAGTCATTCAAAGTAATTACTCCCCATTGCTTCCTGGGGCTCTAAGTTAAGGTAGCACACCCGCATTAACGAAGCCTCCCTTGGGCTAATGTCAAGATTTCCCTGTAGTGTGGACACACTATTCTAAAATAGTTATTTTGGGAGTTATTATTTCAAAATGAGCTCCTAGGGTAGGCATGCCCTGGGTTGCATACTTTCCCTACCTGAGGAAGCATAACCCAAGCTTTAGAGACTCAGTTGAAACCCTGGATGAGCACCCATTTGTAATACAGACAAGCAGAATTGAACCTGTGCTGTCTAGAACTTTTCCATGAGCTTCTACAGCTTGAGCTAGAGAACCAGCTGCTTTTTAGCTAAGGCTATAGAGGAAACCCATTTTTCTCCTCTCTCTGTAAGTGGTCTAAGTGCCACAAGGTGGGGCAGTACACCAAACCCTGTAGGTATGGAGGTTGAATAGTGGCTTGAAGGACAGGACTGAAAACCAGGAGCTCCTCACTTAATCTCTGTTCTACACTCATTTCCTTTGTAGGTTTTTGAGGTAAATCGCTTAAGTTCTCTACCTAGATTTTCCCATGTATAAATTGGTGTGATAACATCTACCTTACAGCAGTGTTGTGAGAATCAATTAAAGTTTGCAAAGCATTTTGAAGATGGAAAATGCTATTTAAAATAAGAACTAACTATAACGATGCACTCCAGTTTGATTCCACTTGTGGTTTGGCTGTTCAGACCTTCGATCTGATTGCTTCTATTTCTGTATATTTGCTTATATGCTGTCATACTACAGCACCAATGGTGCCATTGTTCTTGCATTTTTAACCTTTCCTGGATCATAGTTCATTTTCTCATGTACCATTTCCCTCTGAAATCTGTTAAAAAACCTTCATCTTATGCAGCATGCCATGACTTGAGTGAATTACCTATCATGAAAAATATGACCATACCAAACTCTTTTGTCAGTTACTCCTTGGCTTGCAGTGGTCTATTTTGATATAAAAGTGGTTTGTGGGTGATGTGAATAGCTGTGAATCCAGAGTTCTGCATCATCTATTTTTGTCCAACTTCTAATCCCACATGTATCCCCTCTGCTTTCTTTGATGTGGTTTAACAGACTCTCTACCTGCTCAGATACACATTATAGCTGGCTGCCCTTGCATTTACTCAGTACAAGCCTCCCAACTGGTAACCTTAGTAACCCGCAGGTCACTTTCAAGATTCAGGTTCTGATTCTTGTACATGATTGTTACAAGGCAAGAAGAAAATAAAAACAAACAAAAAAGTGTATTCTCGACCTGTTTCAGTGCCTTGAGACTAAATCTGGAAGGGAACAACAAGATTATTGGCTTTGTTAAAATGTATGTGGTTAAAAAGCACTAGTAGTATATAAGCCACTATTGATTTATTTCGTTTTAAATGAGCTTATGCTCAAAAAGGTATTCTGATTCCCCCCATAACTTCACAAATGCATCAGGGTATTTTAAAACACCAAGTGCCAAACAATACAATTGCTAATTGCTAGATAGGCTTTGTTTTTAGCTGAGCCTTTCCCATGTGAAAGATGTTGTGGCATTGTTCAGAAAAAGTGCAATGCTAGGGATAAAACAAAAAGGTGCCGTATCTGCAATACATGGGATGCACCGTGGGGCCAACAGAGACTGGCTTTTAAATTAAAAGGAATTTGTGCTTAATTGTGAATGCAAATATTAACAGAAATGGGGAAAACTTGCAGCTCAAAAATCACAGTAGATTGACATTTGACTTTAATTTTCATCTTAGCTTGTGCTCATTCAAAAGGACAGTATCTTACATATTTATTTTCTGCATTGTAAATTTAGATTTAAATTATAATATGAACATGACATAAAGTAGGTTTCATTTAATTTATAAAGCCCTTAAATTAAAAAATAACTAAAATTGCATTTATATCTGTCTCTTAGATGAAAACACTTTTGTGTTGATAATAGAATTTATTAAATTCATAGGGCCAAATTCTGCACCTAAAAGCATAGACACTGCTCTCATTTAAATTAATGCTACCTTCAAATATGTGTTTAAGAGCAGAATTTGGCCCACATTTCTTGTCTCAATATATATGATAAATAAATGTCAATTGAGTTCAAATCTATTCAATTTGATTCCTTGAATATTTATAGAGGAATCATCTAAAATTGGAATGTTTTTTCCCCCACCCAAATGCTCTATTGTATATGGAGTTTCACTTTAAAGTAGAGACCATACCTGGAAAAAGAACCCCTCTCTTGCTCCTTGGTCGTGTGGTAAAATGATCTTATAGGTAAATCACTGGATTGGGCTTTAGGAGATCTGGGTTCCATTTCAGGAAATTCCTAGTCTTCCTCTCTGACCTGGGGCAAGTTATGCGTTGAAGACCAATTTGCAGAGATGTTAAAGTCAGTGGAAGGCTAAGGATCTTTAGATCTGAATCTCTCTGCCCCAGATCCACAATGGGAATTTAATTATCACTGTGATTCATAAAACTCCCACTCAGCTGTTTTTGATTTTTGTAAGCACCTAAACTCACGGCTGTAAAGGTTCCCTATGTTCCTAAGGTTCTGCCTCTGGATACATGCACCATGCCTTCCCCTAGATGTCCAAGAACATGACCCATGGGAATATTCAGATCAGGTGTAGGTAGGCCCTACTTGCTTGTGAAGCCTGATCTGAGAGGCATGCTCTGAGAACACCTACTAGATCAGGCCCCATTCATAGGCTACATCTAGACTGCAGAGTTTTATTGGAAAAAGATACGCAAATTGTGAAGCACAATTTGCGTATCTTTTTCCGCTCTTTTTTTGGAAGAGGCTTTTCGGAAACTTGGCCCATCTACGCAGGGCCAAATTTCATAAAAAACTCCTCTTTCAGAACATCCCTTATTCCTCTCACTAAGAGGAATACAGGGATGCTGAAAGAATGCTCCCATTTTTTCAGAAACTGTTCCCTGGATGTGGCAGAGCTTTTCCAGGATACCTCTGGTGTCCCAAAAAAACTCTGTAGTCTAGACATAGCCAGAGTCTAGCAGAAGAAAGAAGAAAAGGTGGCGGTGCTCATCTTATAACTCTTAGTCCAGGAGTTAGATCACTTACGTGGGATGTGCAAAACTCAGTGTGTACCCTAACAGCTGAACTATGGCATATTCTGACGTGAGGGCTTACTCGAACTCTCCAGAAGAAGTTGTTCTGCTGTGAATAAACATATAAACAATCTTTGGGTCAGAAAGGGACCATAACTGAGAGTGGCTCTGTAGTCTAGTGGTTAGGGCAGCTGCTTAGCAGAGATAGGGTCCAGTCCTGCTGCCTCAGGTTAGTTCAATTATTTAGTCCAAAGTGGAACAACTTCAAAGGAAGAAAATGGGGGCATCCACAGCAGAATGTGGCATATCCAGTGATTGGAGCACTATTTCAAAAGGTGCAACACCCCTGTTTATTTTTCTTCTCCCCATGACTCAGAACAGGCAATTGAATCGGGGTCAGCCCCATTCCAAGCGAGAGTTCTAAAGCTATAAAGAATGCAGCACCAACACTGTTTCTCCCAGCATTTTTCACAAGAAATAGCCTAGGCACCTGAACTGCTTTGCTCCAGGAAGCGGGTTCCTGGCTGTGAATCACAAACAGAGTCAGGAGCCTCCCTGCAGCCCAGACTTAGGTGCTTATCTATGAGAGGGAGACAGGGCTTTGGCCATACCCTTTCCTCAGCATCTCCCTTTGTCTAGTTTAGGCAGTTCTCTGCTTGCTAGCTTTTGTGTATCCCATTCTCCAGGTGTTCATTGATTATATTGAGAGCTTCGGTACTAATAACCGGGTTTGTGGATTCCAGTGATCTTTCTAGACACTTGAAAGCTATGAACTCCAGCACCTAAGTCCCTTTGTGGATCCGGGCTCTTTTGCCTCAGTTCCCCATCTATAGAATGAGGATAATACATGTTTGTGCAGTGTTTAGATATTGCAGTGATGTTGGCTGTATGAGTACCTAGCTATTTTCATGCTCTGCAGTTGCTGTGGAGATTGGCACTTGGACATGTGTTTGCGTGACTATAAAAGGGAAACAGTTGTAACAAGTTCTAGCTCCTCCAGTCTACACTAGCTAATGGGAACAATTGCATCAGTGTGGAAACTCTGTAGTTCTTCCTTCTCATTATATGAATAGTGGCAACTTCTCATCATCTACTCTGCCTCCTTTGTTCAGGTTGGAATGTCAGGTGTTTGACAATTACTATATTCCAAGGAGATTAGAACACTGTAATCTACAAACAGCGAAATGACACTTCGTTGTAAGAAGACTTTAGCCTCATTTCAAATTGGGAGCATTATGATCTGTCATTTAAATACAAATTTGTATCTTTTGTGAAATGCAGCTCATGTGCAGTAAATATGGTGTTTACTTTGTAATATTCATTAGTACTACAAAAGGCCATCCCCTTTAAATTTTAGTGGATACATATTCCTTCTGGTGTGTGGATATCTCATACAATAGATATAGTGGTTTAACTGGAGCCATTATAGTATATCATGTCAATGCCATGCTGCAAATGTACATTAAATGTGCACAAGGAAAGCAATTATTACATTCTTGAGAAACTGAATCTTCTCCCTAGTCATTATTACATATATATAAATAACATTTTCAAGAATAATAGGGGAAGAAACAACTTTTCCTTCTTTTTCTCAAAATATATAGAAGTTGAGGGGAGAAAGGAAAAGTAGATGAAGCTACTATCTTCTATTTGTTTTCTATTTGTTTTAAAACAAAACTAGTGAAAATAAAATCCAGCTAAACATAAAAAGAGTCATTCCTGGGATTTGACTTTCTATGTCAAGATCATGCCTGGAAATAGAATTTTAAAAATAGAAAGTCTTGTATCTATTGTACATTAGTGTATAATGGAATAAGTGCTAGGTTAATAAGAATGCTTGAAATGCAAATGAATCCTGAAAACATTATGATAAAATGTTATCAAAATGAAGAAATAGTTGTATTTATTGTCACTTCTGTTTCATAATTGTATTTGTTTCTGTACCTAGGATGTCTTTTCCAAACTTTTAGTTTCACAGTATTGCTTCTGAAATTATGGGATGTAAGTTGTAGAGTTGTGGTAGTATGTGAATTCCCTCTTTTTCAAGAGTTAGCCCTAGAGTGCTGTTAAAATCCCTTCTGCCCGACCAAAATTTCTCAGTTGATAAAGCTGTCATTATTAATTCAGTCAAGAACAACTCTAGTCAATTTCACTGTCCCTTGTGCCACTCCCTCAAAAACAATATTTGACCCCCCCAACACCGTCACAACTATTAATGCTATATATTTATACGGTGGCAACATCTATTGATGACAGATAGAATCAGGGATCAGGACTTCATTGTACTAGTCAGTGTACATGTACACAATAAAAAGATGTCCCTGCCACAAATGCTTACAATCTAGATATAATTCATTGTTTGTTATTTATATTGTAGTAGAACTCGGATGTTCTGCTCAGAGAACAGGATACTGTGATAGAGGCTGTACACACACAAAATAAAAAGATGGATCCTGGCCCAAAGAGCTTCTATACAATCATCTTTTATCCAAGTTACCCTTTCTCTGACTAGTATTAGAGAAAGTCATCTTGTCTTATGCAGGCACTCTTTACTAGAGGGGCCTCCAAATTTAAATGGGAGTATTCCAGTTGGGAAGATCCTGAGTACAGCAATCCAGCCTTGGAGACTACAGTTCCCATAATGCCTTGGGGAAGAGACAGAGACACTTCCAGGGAATGTAGGGAGAGTTTGTGTTGGGCTTCATTTTTGGAGAGGAGCTGGGATTGCCTTATGGAGGTCTGTTCAAACCAGGAGCTGCTGCAAAGCTGCTGCTGATCATCTGAAAGGACTTTGATCAAGCAGGGAGCCTTAGAGGCTGTTGATAGCTTCACTGGAACCAGAACAGAGAGAGTTGCTATAACCAGAGCTGATGGAGGTGGGCCTGCAGTGAAGGCCATGTGAGTTACCATCACCCTTGTTTGGGAACCTGTTTGCAAGGGGAGGGAGAGAGCAAAGAGAATTTAAAAGGTTGTCTGAGTATGAAAAAAGGTGCTGTGGCCCTAGATCTAACCAGAACCCAGGGCTGCTGACATCTGGTGAAAACAACTCCAGTCTTCAGAGAGGGTGTGCAGCTTGGAATGATCCCAAATTAGAATTGCTCTGCCCCTTCTTAGAACGATAGAATCATAGAGCTGGAAGAGACCTTAGAAGGGTATCAAGTCCAGCCCCCTGCCCAAGGCAGGACCAATCCCAATTAAATTAAATTCTTGCCTTGGCGAGACTGAGTCACTGGACCAACAGAGTGCTGTCCTCAGCTTCAAGATCTCCAATTGTGCCCGAGCACACAAGTGTTTAGAACTTAGTGTGCGCTCAGGGCTGGGCAAACGGTGTCAGTGTAAATGCAAGTTAGATAACTTTCATTTCTTACTGTGAATTGTATTTATTAATTGACTTGCTGAACTGCCCCATTGATTTAAATTAGTTTTGACAATCTGAATCTTTTATACCATGTTTTCTTAAATGGTTAATTAACGGTGCTTTAATTCTAATCTTAGTGTATAATGGACATATATTGTTTATCAGCAGTATTTTCGCGTTAGCCCCATTGCATAGATTAGGTCAGGTTTAATCCTGGAGGCTTCCAAGGCAGCCTGTGAATGTATACAGGGCACAGTTGGGTGGAGGCACTGCCAATTTAAATTTTCTATACAAGTAAAAGAACTGCAGCAAAGGAGTGAACAGAGGTTTCCCCCAATCCAACATCACCATTAAGATACTCCTTTACTGTCAACAGCATGAGGTCAGCTAGCCACACATATGAGTGTTTCCTGCTCATGAGTAGCCCAAGGAGGAAAGGGGATTTACACTTATCTCTCCAACCCATTGTCAGTCCCAGAATCCTTGAGTCATCCAATCTGACTTTCATGCCTCCTGAGTAGCATTTAAATTGCTCTGCTAAGTGTGGGCATTGACCTCCCCCTCTTTGCTGGTCATGACTTCTGTAACTGATGCTCCATAGCCTTAGTGCAAGATAGAACTCATCGTCTTGTTGAGAATGCTTGAAGCATTACAATAGTAGTTCCCAATTAAACTGTATTTTGGGCAAAGTAATTTTCTTTCTGTTCTGATGTGCCGTACTGCTGTCCACTGTTAAATGGCTGCCTTGTAGAGCAGTGGTTCCCAACCTTTTTTATACCTCGGACCGGCAAACTCTTTCAAAAAACTTTTTGGCAAAACAATCAAAATATGCAAATAGTGAATATTTAAATATGCAAATAAAATGTTACCGGTCTGCCAAACCTCATACTCCCCTGCCCTGACTCCTGCCCCCCAGCCCTTTGCCCCAGTCCCCTCATACTTTCCAACCCCGACTCCTGCACCCCCCCATATACCCAGCCTCTTGCCCTGAGCCCCCCTTATATTTCATAGTGTAAGTAATTTATGTTATTTTCACCCCTCCAGCTGAGTATCTCATAAGCAGGGCCATTAGTGGCAACAGTACAGTGGACCAGAGCAGGGAGAGGCTCCAACTACCTTGGCAAGGTGGATTCTGTGTGGTCAGGCTCATGCAGGTGCCCAGCCTGGGAGCACACGTAAAAGGGAAGTTCCCCACAGAAGCACTTACCGCCGCCAGTCTGGCCACAGCCAGGCCAGACACAGGGCACGGGGGGAACAATAGCTGGGCAGCCACAACCCACCTCCCACAGCCTCACCCTTCTCATCCAGAGTTGTATCCTGGCTCTGCTAGAAGTCCCACATATACCTCTCCAGGAAGTGCTGGTGAAATCGATCATCCAGCCCACAGTTACAGCCTCCACCTCTGCCAACAGCTAGGGGGACATCAGGCCACGCAGGCTCTATAACGCCTCCATAGGCATGGCATGGTGGTGTGCCGCCACCCAGTAGCCAGCGGTTCACGGCACAGCACTGGACAGTGGCCAGGAAATTGGGAACCATTGTTGTAGAGGATACATGAAACAATCCCAATATGTTGTATATGTATATCCTGTAAATATTTTTGCAAGTGTTAGACTTTGAATTAATTTCTATCCCCATGAATTTAGAACATTTGAATGGTTCTCGCATGCCTAGGTGCAGAATTAGCAAACTTACAGGTTACTGCTAACTTCAGATGCATGGGCATGCATCCTGTTGGAAAGTATTACAGAATAACTCCTAGTCGCCTTTCACTAAGTATATGTGTTGTTCAGATTCACCAAGATGCATGCCAACAGATCTCAAATAAGAAAAAAGCTGTGAATTATTATTACCAAGATCCAAGAACATACTGGTTTTCCATATCAGTAAAGACTATTAGTCCATTAAACCTGAAATCCTGCCTCCAGCAATGATCAATACTCGATGCACTCAAGAAAAGTAAAAACCTCACATAATTCACTTGAACAAATGTGCAGTGGGGGCACAATTCCTTCTTGATTTTGTGTCAGCTGGCTTGTGTCTAGAATCATAAGAAACGATTATCTCTGTTTTAGAATGTGTAGCTAAAATGGTAATAAGTTTTAAAAGGGGACTATTATGTTTAACTCACTGATCTCCAATAAAAGCTAATCAAGATATAATAATGATAAGATCTTTATTCCCATTTTTGGGTGACAAGGAAATTGTGGCTCATAGAACTAAGGGTATGTCTACACTACAGCACTAATTCGAACTAAGCTAATTCGAATTAGTGCATCTAGATTTAAAAACTAGTTCGAATTAGTGTTTTGCTAATTCGAACTAGCATGTCCACACTGAGTGGACCCTGAACCGAGGTTAAGGATGGCCGGAAGCAGTGCCGGCAGGGCATCAGGTTAGGACTAGAACGTGGAGCTGCTGTCTCAGGCTAGCCAAGGGCTGTGCTTAAAGGGTCCTGACCCCCACCCCGGACAGACAGTTCTCAGGGGTTTCCCGCTTGCAAAGCAGTCCTGGCTTGGAGTGCCCTGAGTGCCCACACTCGGCACATCATAGCACTCGGCCATCAGCCCGGCTGCACTTGCTGCAGGCTGCCATCCGGAGGGGGGTCAATTGAGGGGCTTCAGGAGAGCTTCCACCCCGAGGAGCCCGCAGAGCCAACCCAGTCCTCCTCATCAGGGGCTCGTACCCCATTCCTCCCTCACCTCCTTCCACTTACCCCTCCCTAGCCCCCCTTCCTGATGTAAAAAATAAAGGACACGTGTTCAAAAATAGAAACTCTCTTTATTTCACAAAACTGGGGGGGGGGAATAAAACTGTGGGAAGACGGGGGAGAGGAGGCGGGAAAGGGCAGGAGAGAGTGTGGGAGAGGGGAGGGGGAAAACTGGAAGGAGGGAGCTGGAAGGGTGAGGCAAGGGAAAGGAGGGGGAGGGGAAACTCAGGGATTGGGGTGGGGATCTCGCCGGGCCAACCGCCTCCCAGCACGGCGAGAGAGGGGGCCTCGGCGTCCCCGGGGGGATGGCGTGGAGGGTGCAGAGGTTGAGGTGGGGAGTGTGGACATTGAGGAAGAGGGTGTGGGGGTTGAGGAGGAAGAGGTGGGAGGGGGGGCAGGAGTGGGAGGAGGAGGGACAGTAGTTGAGGGGGCAGCAGGCGCAGGACCAGCACAGGGCACCATGCTCTGCAGCAGGGCCTGCAGGTTTGAGTTCAGCCCTCGGACCTCATCCAGCTGCTCCTGGCAGAGCTGGAGGTCTGCCCACATCCAGGCCTCCGCTGTGTGGTGCACGGCTCGCAAGGACCCTAGGTGCTGATCCCAGTACTCCTGCTCCGTGGTGGTGGTCCGGAGCAGGCCACGGGTGCGGGAGCATGTCCCGGGCGGGGTGGTGCGCCCTGCACAAGCAGCTGGAGCAGCTGTAGAGAAAGAAGAGAAGTGGTCAGTTCTCCCTGGGGACGCAACGGATGATGTCCAGCCTCCTTCTCCCCCTCCCCCCGCGACATGAGGGCGACCATGCCCTGCACCGTCAGAGCCGCTGTGCTTGTACAGAGGCCATGGTCAGGATGCCTGGCTCTCCCCAGGACTGGGAGCTGCCCCAAGACTGCACCCATGCCCCTGTGCTGTGTATAGTGTGGCCAGGGTGGCAGGGGGGGAGTGGGCGGGAGATGTCCCCTGCCTTCGTGTAGAGGGAACATGTGAAGGGAAAGCATCCTGCTGGGTCCCGCCCCAGGATCGGGAGCATGTCAGGTCTCTTCACACATGCATGTGCCTATTGGGCCATGGCCCTAGGTGTCACGCAGCTGGAGCCACCTGCCCAAGGGTGGCATGGCACGTGCTCGCACATGCACAGGTGTCTGCGTGACCTGTGGAAGGCATGGCCCACGCGCGTGGTCTCTGGTCTCCCTCCCGCCTCCCCCCCCCCCCCGAACTACTTAATTCGAACTACTTACCCGGTACGGTCTCCCTGGACGACCCTGCCGACTCTGGTGCTGGAACTGCTTACAGTGGCCCCTTCGGTGTGCCCGGGTCAGGGCCCTCCGGTCCCAGCTTGCTGTCCCCCAGGCTGGCACGGACCACCCCGCCCCCCAAGAGTCGGTCGAGGGCGTGGAAGTAGGGGCAGGTGGCAGCCCCTGCTGCGGCGCCGCCCCTGGTGGCCCTGGCGTATGGCTGCCGCAGCTGCTTTACTTTCAGGCGCACCTGCTCCTGGGTGCGTCTGTGTCCCCTTTGGGCCATGGCGGCTGCTATGCGGCCATAGACAGCTGCGTTCCTCCTCCTAGTGCAGAGATCATGGACGTTGGGGGCCTGCCCCCAAACCTCAATGAGGTCCATGACCTCCGGACTAGTCCAGGAGGGTGCGTGCCGTCTACAGCCCCTGGATAGCCCCTGGGTGCTGGGGGACTGGGCAGGGGATGGCTCGCTGGCACTGGCTCCCTGGCTCATCCTGGGGCCACTGGTTCGGGGCACAGACTGCTGGCAGGGCTGGCTGTGTCAAGTGCCGTCTGGCCACAGTCTACCCCTTTAAGGGCCCAGGGCTGGGGGAGAGGAGAGGAGTTTTCCTGGTTGTGCCCAGAGTGGCCACCAGGGGAACCTGGGAAGGGCTAGCCTCCCACTAGTTCGAATTAAGTGGCTACAAAGCCCTTAATTCGAACTAGTTAATTCGAACTAGGCGTTAGTCTTCGTAGAATGAAGTTTACCTAGTTCGAATTAAGTGCTCCGCTAGTTTGAATTAAGTTCGAACTAGCACATCGCGTGTGTAGCGCCCATTAAAGTTAATTCGAACTAATGGCTGTTAGTTCGAATTAACTTTGTAGTGTAGACATACCCTAAGTGACTTATCTAAGTTCAATTAGCACTTCAGCATCAAAGCCAGAAATAGAACTCATCTCCTAATTGCCAATCTGATGCACTATTCACAAGCCACGCTGCCTCCTTATTAATAGTAGCATGTTTGCTTGTGTTTATATTTATTTACCATAGATTTATTTGAGGGACATCTCTTTTGTTGAATAATAGGGCCAGGTAGAAAGAATGGACTGCTCATTTTTTTTACTATATGCTTCATGAACATACAGACTCCAGTTATGTATCTGAGACCACGTCTATGCAAGACCTGGAAGATCAGCTTAAGGTACACTTTTAAGTTGTCTGACCTTAAAATGAGCTTAGCACCATCCCTCCGGAGGTGGCCAATGGGAACAAACAACCCCATGGGCTTCCCTTTCTCCTCACAACTGTGAGGAGTACAGACTCCATCTGAAGCTGCCCTCAGTTTCAATGTATGGGTCTATACTAGACCTGCTAAATCAAATGCCAGAACGTTCATTTCCAGCATGGTGAGTGAAGATGTGCCCTAAATGTTTAGGGAGTAAAGCTAAGGCTTTATTTGCAATGTAGACTAGTGTTTCTTTTATTTTTCCTTTTAAATAATGTTTCATATTTCTTCATGAAGAGGTGACAACTAGACAACTGTAATTCTAGGAATGCCTCCCTTTCTGTCACTTGTGGTTCCAGTTTCTTTCTATCTATGCAACTTAGAAATGCAGCACACAAACTGTATTTAATATTTGCTCCCGGAGTTCAATTTTGGAAGTGAGAAACTATGTATAGTTGAAATATGTTTCTCAATTGGTGTTTTAAATTATATCCAATTGACCTTATCAGTATCTTATGAGACCAAACAAACTCCACAGTCTTTCCAAAAACTGTCACCACTCCCTACCCCTCTTATCCTGAGGCAGCTCTGGCTTGATGCCATAAAGCATCCATATTGATATTTTGTGGCATTCAACTTGTTCAGTACCTTGCCTAAGCAACAGGAACAGGAGTCTTAATACAATCTGGCCATGTCACTGCTAATTATTCCAATATAAACTAAATTTACAGCACATGACATATGTGATATGAATTGGCAACAAGCAACAAAACCTTTGCTTGACATTATCATGTAAACCTAGCGGGCATTTAGCTAGCATTTTGTGTGAGATAGTTTTACAGAGAGACATAAGAAATGCAGCAAAACTTCTGCACAATATTATCATTCCCTATACAATTCCCCAGTACTTGTTTACTGTCAATAGAGGATTTTACTGTGGCAAAAATTTATTTTCTGTGATGTTCTATAATTTTAAGTGGGTAAACTCATAAATGCATTCCAAGTGTCAGGGAACAACTAAACCAAGCACAAGTTAACAAGAGTAATTCAATTTAAAGCTGTGCCTGTGGTTTTGTGAATGCAAAGCAATTTCCTTCTAAATGTGGAAAACAAAACCTATTTGACAGAACCCTCCACACCATACTTGTGCTTTAAAACTTATTGCGTGTCTGGGGAAATGTGTACTTGAAATTCAGGCATGATCCATGTGTCACTGAAGGCGAAGCTCCAATGTGCTATGGAAATTTCTTGATGCATATTATGAGCTGCTGTTTGCCGTAGTGTCTGGATAATCCTGCTTCATTTATTGGAGGGTCATTTCAGCTGCACTGTCAACAGCCTGGGATGATTGGGTCACCTCTCCCTCGAAAATTATGTAAAAGCTGTCAAATGGGCAGGATTATAGGCACATTAAAGGTGCTTTAAGATTTCATGACTATAAATATTAGCGAAGAAGATTTAAAGTCAAATTTGTCATCGGCACATGCACATATTTCAACAGCCTTGTGTTAAGATATTACAATGTTTTCAACAATGTTTTGTCAGATGATAAGTGTTTTGTGGGGCACTAGCTGTGGGTAGCTTTATCTAGTTAGCTTATGAACTAGAAAAATAAGCAAAGTTTAACATAGAAAAAAAAATCTGAATCTCATTTATCATCCTTTCCCAGTATTTACCACCTTTTCCCCAGCAAATCCATTCAAGGAGATCACCACAAACACTTTGTGTTTCGCAGGTCAGTTTATTAAAAGCAATTATATGTTTAACAAAGACTTTTTTCATTATGCTACCAATTATTAAAAGCCTTGCTTGGAAGTAATAATGCAGCAGTTCATTTTGAGTAGTATTTACTTTTAAGTTGTGAACATTTTATTATAGTGCTTTGGAACCATAGCTCTTATTTATCGTATATTATGCATACTGTGGGCATCTTCAGCATAAACAGAAGATGTTTGCAGCCCCCAAATATTTCACCATTCCATGGTATTTTTGAAAGGTGAGTACTGCGCTTTGAGGCATATTTTGTGTGTTGGCAGATGCCTAGAAATTGTTAATTACCATTCAGCTAAACGATCTAAAGATCTCACAGACAGAAGCCAATGTGATACAAAACCAAACGAAATGTCACTGAAGTGTATCTGATAGCTTTCCTCACAAATTTGTTAGTCTGTTTCCAATATCCATATGGGGTTTCATCCAAAGTCCATTAAAGCCCATAGAAAGTCTCACACTGATTTCAATGAGCTTTGAATAAGATCCTGTTGAGCCAGCTTGTGTCCCCTTTTTGTTTTCCTCTGTAGCTCAGAAGTCTGGGTCTGAGAGAAGCACTTGGTGCAAGCCTATATGTAAACTACTGCTGGTATCTCAGCGGAGCCTACCACATATCAGTTTGCTATTATAAATGTAGGCTATGGAGAGTGAATGCATTAAATGTGCACAGCACAGTTAGGCAACAGTGTGTTTGTTTTCTCCAAGCTTCATTAAGCTTTGCCCCTTGTTTTTAAATTCCCCATTGAGTTTAATGAATGGCTAATCTCTGATTAACTTCAATGGGAGCAGGATAAGAGCCAAGATCCGCTAGTGCAAACATAGAAAATGGCCTTGACTATGCTTATCAGTATTTTGCTGAACAGAACTTGAGTTTCAGGGTACTACACAGACAGATGCAAGTTGGCTTTCAGACATTATTGATATCAGGGACTTCTCAAGATATAAACTGTCAGTGACTTGGGGAATCATTTTCCTTTTGGCTTATAATTAAATAACTTCTTCCAGAAGAACCTGTAATAGGTATTATGAACTGCTCTGTAAATTGCTGTGATTTTTCTCACATTTTGTGCCATTTTGGATCTGGGGTTACTGATCTTTTTTCTGAAGTCATTATCAAATGTTGTTCACTACTGTTTTCTTCCTGTCTGATCTCAAATAGACAGGAATGAAGAAATATATGTTAATATTGCCTCTTTTGGAACTTAGAATAGTTTTACAGTTGAGTTTTGGATATGTAGCTGCTGTGTTTTACAATGAAGCAAATTTAAAAACAGTGATTTCATACATAAACCCCATTTTGGGATCACCTGGAACAAGTTATTTAGTCACAGGCTAAAGGAAAATTATATGTATATGTGGGGGGTGGAGGGGGAGGAGAGTTTATATAATCTAAGCTCTGTTTTTAGGTTTGTTTAATTATGAAAACATACAGATGTAGCTATAGATACACATACGTATGAGCGTGCACACACACACACTCACTCATTTCCCTTTGACTTGTGATTGGAGCATTTACACACATGCACACAAACACACACACACACACACACACACATCTATATTGTTGGTATTTTAATACCCTGTTTATTAAATACAATTATGGAGATCAATAATTGGCCTTTGTCACCACCAAAAGCTTCTCTGTTTAATTGTACAGTTCAGTATTACAGAGTTCCATAATTTATAAAGGTATTTCAGAGATCCTCTCAACTTATTCAGTATCTTTTTTATTTTTATTTTTCAGAAGACGACATCTATGCACCAACTCTGATCATTCTTCTATTGACTGGTCAGTGGTGTTTTGTCAGCACTTCATAAAAAAGTCCTAGCAGCGACAGTGTAATATATCTCTCCATAGAGAAGAGAAATAGACAGTGAACCAAGAGAATTTGAGGTTAAACATAAATTATAAATTTCTAGAACATCCCTGATAAATTCTTCAACCTTGTCCCAGAATTAGCGAGCTCCATGCAAGTCCCATAACACATGCCAAGACTCAATTTCAATATTACATTTTATATGTAGATCATCACTGCTACTATTTATTTTGTGCATACTTTCAGGAGTCATCCATATTCTATGAATAACATTAAATGTAAGCATTTGGTGTTTTAGATTGATGGAGATTGTTTTTTTCTGATTACACATCTCAATACATTCTTAATCACAGAATTTTTGATCCAGATCCCTTTCATGCTTGATTTTAGCTTTCTTCTTCCCTACATTTATTCAGCCTAAAGTGATATCAACTGGAGATTCTTTCTGTGGTCTTTATTCCTAATTAAAAGCTGATATTCTAAAGATTTCAACTCAGGGGCACAACAATTTCTCAAATTATTTACCTCCTATAGATAACATGTTAGATCAAAATACCCATAGAAGTGTTGTTTTGGATTATAGCATGCCTCTTCATCTATCTCTCAATAAATATTCCTTTATCATAAATATATTTGAGAATCATAATGTCAAATTCATCTCAAAATTAACAGAGGTTGCCCCCAAGGGCTTCAGGGAATCAAGGGTTGTTAAATAAGTAGACAAATAGGAGATGCTTTCTGGACAGTTTTAAATTGCTTATGGATATTATGCAATGCGTTAGTGGCATAATCCTCAGTAAATTCCCTACGATCATTCTTATTCAGTACTGAATGAACACTTGTGTCTTCATGTGAAGGCAGCAAATTTTGTCCAATGATAGATAAATCATTTTCTGATAGGTAAAGATGAGTCCCTAGACTTCTGCATGGAAGGACAAGTAGTTTTGAGGCTGGGTAAATCAATGTATTCTTCTGCCTAGTGTTTGAAATGGATATGAAAGAGTAAATGTTGAAAGTCATCCCTTTTGGTATAATATTCATTTAATCAAAATTAATTCAGGCTATAGCTGATATGAAAGCAAATTCTACTTTTCCTCTGTCTTTTGTTTCTTGAGTTAGTGGAGAAATAACTAAAGCCTAGTCTACACACCAGATTTGTACTGGTCTAACTCTTTGGAATGCTTACTGAAATAATTATACTGGTACAACCCCTATTAAGAAAGCAGTTATGTCAATATTCAAGAATGTTAAACCAATACAGTTTATTCTCCTTTCCTTATGCGAATAAGGCTTTACATTGTTACAGATGCGTCCACACTTGTGGAGCAGGGAGTGCAGCACTGGTTTGCCTGTAATAGTATACTGGTTATACTGGTTAACTATGCTAGGGGTATGGTTAGAGAGGTACAACTTTCGTGTGTATAGAATCCCTAAAGGATTAGGTCTGGTATTCTACAGGAGAACTATATACTCAGATGGATATCAGCTACCCATGTACTGTATATGGATAACTCTTGTACCATTTGTGATGTGTGATTTCTAACAACCATAATAGTGTTTTTCTTTTTTTCTTCTTCTTTTCTTTTCTTTCTTTTTTTTTTTAACTTTGACAGGACTCCATAAAGCCATCGGTATCTTCTTATCTAGAGCTTTTTTTTTTAGTATCTAGGCCTAAACAGGTAAATTATGCATGTTATCTAGTTAAATCACAAGCCACAAAATTGACCAGATGTCTGTATGGTATTTATTTACTACAAATTAGGTGTGCTCTAGACTCCAGGGATGAGATCTTTTGTTGTTATAAATTGATGTAACTCTATTAAAGTCAACACAGATTAGTTAATTCATCCCAGCTAGGGATTTCAAGCCAGTAACTAGAGCTCCCCTAATTCCTTTTGGTTACCAGGAGAGGAAGATTTACCACTATGTTCTACTGCTCTCTGGAATTGGAGGGGCCGGAGGGTACCTATGAAGCTGGCCCTTTGTTTCAAAAAAGTTGCTAAGTGTACTAAGAATCTGAAACTAACATTGTTTAAATAAAGTAATGAACAAAATATATTGTAAGCACCATGTACTGCTGTGTTTTTAATGTATTTTATTTCCAAGTATTTTAAAGGACTTTGTTAAATGGGAAATATAAATCAATACAATAATTTTTGTAAAGTATGTAATAATTTAGATTTCTTGAAAATAATGTTTTCTAGGTAGTGGGTTCACTAGCATAGTCTTGCTGCTTTGCATCACTTTGTTGAAGGAAAGTAGCTGTACACCTAGTTTTATAAGGCGATCAAAATCAACCTTGGAATGAGATGGTTGTAATTTTAATTACAGAATGGATATCCTCTCCTGAGAATAATCCGGTTTGAGAAGTCAAAAGATTGTTGCCTCCTGTGGGAATCTGGGAATGATCTTCTCTGAAAAGCATGGTGACATAGTCCTATAAGAATGATATGATTTCAGATTCAAATGTATTTAAAAATTCCATAGTGAATCCATTGGGGGACCCAGCTTTTCCTGCATTCTAACACAAATACAGATTCCTTAATTTCATTCTCTACCATGGGAATCTGTAAGAGTTCTTCATGTTTATGTGTCAGTCGTATCTGCTGATATTACAAATCTGATGAAGAAACTAGATTTTAATGTTTGTTCAGAAGTATGGACATTGGCATAATAATAGTTGATTCTTGATTCTCCAGGGTGTGGACAAATTTGCACATGTGCAGGGTTAGTCCGGGTTATTTATTTATCATCCAGGCTAGCAAGCATCTTGTTATATGCATATGCTGTTCAAAATATGGAAGTTCTCTTTCAAGTTTTTGCAAAAGACTAATATTAACCTCAGTCTTAAATCCTCAGATTTCTCAGGTAATGCCTGGAGACTGTGCATTGGCTGGCTTGCCCTGAACCCTCACTGGAAGACATGAGTAAATTTAGTACCTTTTCCTTACACTGCTTTAAAAATATATAAAATTAATGCTTCAGGGAACCAAGGCAAGACAGGTGTCTAGTCCCTGACTCACCCATTCAACCTGCCCTATTGACCTTTCTGTTAGCAAAAACAAAAATAAATACAAAATAAGAGGAAAGAGAGAAGGGAACCATGCACATATATGCACACTCATATAATATTTCAGGTGTAATTTACCCTGGTGTCACAAAACCCCAGACACTACATATTCTCATGCATTCTCATGAATACAGTCTTCTTCAATCTAAATACCTAATAGCTGTCTTTAACAGGATAGGAAGAAAGTGGCAGATGTGCTATATCTTGACTTTAGTAAGGCTTTTGGTACTCTCTCATGACCTGCTCAGAAACAAACTAAGGAAATATAACCTAGAAGGGGAGTATATAACTGATTGAAACACTGTTCCCAGAGAGTAGTTATCAGTGGTTACCAGTCTAGCTAGAAGGGTATATCAAGTGGAATCCAACAGAGATGAGGTCTGGGTCTGGGTCTGGATAATTACATGGCAAGTACACTTATAAAGTTTGAATTAAATAGTACTTTGGAGGATAGAATTAAAATTCATAATGACCTGGACAAACTGGAGAAATGGTCTGAATTAGGTAGAATGAAATTCAATTAGGAAAAATACCAAGTATTCTACTTAGGAAAGAACAATCATTTGCACACATACAAAATGGGAAATGACTGCCTGAGAAGTAGGACTGCAGGAAGGGATCTGGTGGTCACAATAAATCACAAGGTAAATATTAGTCAACATTGTAATACTGTTACAAAAAAAAGCAAACACCATTCTGGGATGTATTAGCCAGATTGTGGTAATCGAGACATAAGAAGTAGTTCTTCTGCTCTGCTCCATCCTGATATGGCTATGTGACCAGTTCTGGGTGCCACATTTCAGAAAAAATGTGGACAAATTAGAGAAGGTCCAAAGAAGAGCAACAAAAATTATTAAAGTTCTAGAAAACATGACTTGTGAGGGAAGATTGAAAAAACTGGATTTGTTTGGTCTAAAGAAAACAAAACTGAGAGGAGTTTTCCAAGTGCATAAAAAGGTGTTATAAGGAGGAGGGAGAAAAAATGCTCTAGTTAACATCTGAAGACAGGACAAGAAGCAATAGGCTTAACTTACAACACGGGTGGTTTAACATGGACATTAGAAAAAAATTCCTGTCAGAGTTGTTAAGCAGTGGAATAAATCATCTTCAGAGCTTGTGAAATCTCCATCACTGGAGATTTTTTAAGAGTGGATTAGATAAACACCTGTCAGGATGGTCTAGATAATACTTAGTCCTGCCTTAAATCTGGTGGAATTGGACAAAATGGCCTCTTGTAGTCTTGTAGTTCCTTCCACTCCCATGATTCTATTTTTCTATGAAAAATCTTATCCAAAATATCTCAGCAGAACACATCATTGAGATACAAATTGTTTACAATTTATAAAAATAGCATCATTCTAAGATGAGATATTATAATTATCTAGACCTGTTCTCTTCTTTTTTTAGTAAGAGGAAAAAACCCTGCAAAGCACTTCATCTTTGTATTCCAGAGATTATCACCAAATGTCATCCACAGAGAGAAAATTCCTGAAAAAAAAGTCAACAACCATGACGCAAAGTATACTAAGAGTAAAAAGACAAACAGGGCATCCTTGCATTTTCAGATGGTAACTAGGTGTTTTTGTGAAATTCTCCATGAATTCACATGAGGTTTTAAATGCGACTACATTCCATCAGGATTTTTTATTAGTATGATTCCAGCCAATTGGGTTTCCTTTCCATTTGTGAAAATAACATTTTTTCTGACCAAATCCAATCTCAATTTAGGAATATAAAATATAGGTTAGTTCTGTCAAAGGAAGAAGTCAGTGTAGATACTTAAATTATTTTGCCAAGATTTCTGACAGTCCTCACAATCTGATTCTGCTACAGAGCACAATGGAAAATAACTGTCCTTATACATTGTCCTGGCATGTTTTTCTGGCTAGTAGCCCAGAGAGCTCTAATATTTTCAGTGAAGAACAAGTATAGCGCCTCAGACACATACTTGGAGGAAATCTATGTTTCCTAATTTGGTACCCTCAGGTAATCTCCTGTAGGCTCATATTATTGCAGTAAGATCTGTCCCTCTTGTCTTTATGTTATTTAATCTCCTTTCTTGATGAAGTATGATTCTGTGGGTCCATGGGTTAATTTTAAAGACAGCTTATGTGTGATCCCAAAAGTCACCCTGTATATTTCTGTTTGTTTGGCATTATTTGTAATTTGTGTAAATGGACTGTTTGTTTCCATAGAACTTCAGCACCAGCATGACTTGTTTTGGGAACAGTCTGCTTCTCACTTTCCTCTTTGGAGTCTGATGTCATATAGCCCAGGGAAAGTGTGAAAGGAAGAGAGAGGTCTGAGCTCTGGAGTCAGGATTCCTTTTAATGATCATTTGGGTGCTCTCGTAGATCCAATTCCATTGTAGGCCTGTAGAATCTCTCTTTGCTTCTTCCCTGCCATCCTGCATAGATTAGCTATTTGCTGAATCATGATAATTGCAGGATGAGGTGAAGAGGGAACAGAATTGGTGTTTCTCTTCTTCTGTATACACAGGATCAAATGGGCTCAATCCTCTTGTTTGGAAATTTTTTTCTTTCTTTCTTTTTTTTCCTCCTTCTCTTCCTTTGAACAACAAAATCCCAAGCCTGTGAATCTTCTGACTCTCTCTCCTACATCTGCTGCTGCTGCTCATCCCTTAACTGTTTTGTTCAGATTAGCTCCTCCAGCACATTGATTAAGCACAGGGAGCATTAGTGGCCAGCAACTCAGGCCATTGGGTTGCTATTGATTCTGACAGGCCAATTTGTTTCTCCAGGGTTCATTATTCTGGGAAGGTGGCACAACCAACAAGGCAATTAAAAAAAACGGTGCTACCACCCTTGTGTTTTGTTTTTATGATGTATAGCCCAGACTACAAATCCAGAATAAACTAAGACATTGGATATAGGTGTTGTAAAACTAAAGGTAATTAGAATTCCAGACTGGCCCAACTTGAACCAAGGATAATGAATACAAAAAGTTCCAAATATCACACCCACAGGACAAGTAAATAAATTCCAAATTTGTGAGAAGTTTGTAGATTTCTTTGAACATTAGTATGTGGCCACAGTGACACTTTGTGTTCACTGCTAGGGAATGCACTCTAAGGAAACACTGAAGTAAGTGTGCTTGAGTTGACAACCATTATCTAATAACCATATTAATTAAGAATAGCATGATGTCTGTATCAAGAAAGATGCAAAACTAGACTTTGCTAAGGGCACTATCAACAAATAAAGTAAGACTTTGAAATCATAAAAGGAAACTAAATGTGTAGTAGATCACACCATGAAATATGTACCCACAGTATCTTGAAAAGAAATGTATACATACCATATGCTGCTAAAATGTAAATCCTCTGCTGTGCAATGGCATGTGATTCTCCATTCTCATGCATCTCTGGTTATCTCTGCCAACACCTCTTACATTTGTGATGCTGCTAACCTCTGCTTTATATTTCCATTTATGTAGCATGTAGCATATAGTCATAATTAGGAACATTAGGAATGGAAATATTTAAGTTGCTTAAACAGTCTCTTCAGATGTTATCGTATGACTAGAGTTAAATGTAATTCTGCCAAAGCAAAATTTTCTGTTAATTCTGACTAAACCTTTACTGTTTTTCTCATTTGTTTTTGACTTTTGACCAGTCACATCACATGGCAGCAGATGAGGTAGCAAGTTATAGAAATGCATGTCTGCAATTATATCAGCAACTGTACAAACGCTTTGTAGAAGTTTTAGTTACAATCTTTCTTCGCTTTACCCTCTCTAAAATACCACCCAGTTTCAGCACAATGACAAAATTATTTCTCCTCCAGCTATTTCTTATAATTACTGGCCCCAAGCAAGAAATCAAGTTTTTTACATTCTAATTCTCCACTGCCTTGCACAATTATCTACATCTTATAGACTAACAGATTTATTGGAACATAAACTTTCGTGGGCAAAGACTCACTTTGTCAGATGCATGTAGTAGAAATTCTGGAAGCAGGTATAAATATACAGGTATATGAAAAGAGTAACAATCAAGAGTAAGGCTAGAGATAACATAGCTGAAGTTATGTATCTTAATTCGACCTTGTCCCGTAGTGAAGGCATACCCTTAGAGACTAACAGATTTATTAGAGCATAAACTTTTGTGGGTAAAACCCACTTCATCAGATGAATTGGAGTGGAAGTTACAGAAGCAGGAGTATATATAAGGAAAAAGTTAACAACTTCTCTCCATCTCCAAAGTGATGCCAAGAGCCAAAGCACACAAGTGAAGCTGGCTCTCAAGCTATATGTTGATTTTAAAACTGAAATTTGCACAATTAATATATTATTTGTAGTGAATATTCAATAAAACTCCAATTTATTTCCATGAAGGCAAAGCCCAATCAGATTTTGCTGTCTTGCTTCTCCCTAGCCATGTAAAAGCTGGCCCTCTCTTCAGTGAATCTGACTTCTGTTTGTGGTGATGTCACAAACTGCTGGCATGTCCTCCTTCATAGAGAAGTGTAAAAATATACCTCTCCAAACACATGTCCTCCTTCATAAAGAAGTGTAAAATATATACCTCTCCAAACACATAAAATTCTACCTCTTCCCCAGCATGAATTCCACTTGGAATTACTGACATTAGTGAGCATTTTGCCACTGGTAGCTGGGCAAAGATTTCACTCACAAGGGTGAAGATAGATGGAATTTTAAGTCTGCTGCACTGCAAAAATATAACAGGACACAGAAGCCAACAGGGTTGCACAGGGTTGCAGGTAACTGAGAGGAGAACGTGACCCAATGCATTGTCATGCAAGTGCTTCTGAGAGATTTTCTTCTTTGTGCAATGTACCCAGCTGCCATTAATGTGCCCTTTATGAATGCTGGATTTCTAGTTATCTGTCTGTACCAAGAACAAATATAATAATGAAGGGAAAAACATATCGGCTAGGATATGAAATTTCTCTTAATAGCATGTTGAGAGGACATTCTCTACTTGTTTCACATACAGAATTTCCATTGATGACAATCAGGTTGTTATGTGCATTGATTAAGGGCATTGTGTAGCCCATAATAGTGTACTATTTAAAATATTTTCTCTCTTACATGTTTAGATATTTTGGGGTAGGTGAGCAGAAAAATTAGCCTTAAAATAGCACTAGTTATTTGAAATATACTCACTTTACTATCATTATCAATATATTTAACTCAAGATGATATTATTTTAACTGCCTCGGAGTAATTATTCCTGGAGTTTTTGATGATAAGGACAGGATCTTTGTGAGATTGATGCTGGCTTTTTAAAAAACAAAACAAGAATTGAAAACTTTAACAAAATAAACTCTGTGTAACGGTTGTTAAGACTTTGCAACAACAAACTAGTGCTCCATTTCTATCAGCCTGGGTGCACATGTACACTAATGCTTCCCCCTGCTGTGCCTATCTGCTCCTTATTTGTAAGCAGACAGTGTTCTGAAATTTACAAGATTCTTTCTGATCATTCTAGAGAGCTTTGGTCCTGGGTTTTTTTTCCTCGCATGATATGAGTAACTCCTAGGCTACGTCTACACTGGCCCCTTTTCCGGAAGGGGCATGTAAATTTCACTAGTCGTCGTAGGGAAATCCGCGGGGGATTTAAATATCCCCCGCGGCATTTAAATAAAAATGTCCGCCGCTTTTTTCCGGCTTTTAAAAAAGCCGGAAAAGAGCGTCTAGACTGGCCCCGATCCTCCGGAAAAAGTGCCCTTTTCCAGAGGCTCTTATTCTTACTTTGAAATATTCAGCAGGAATAAGACCATCTATAGAAAAGATTTTTCTAGACACACTTCAAAAGGTGGATAGGTTTTACAATGAATAAAATTACTATAATATTTGATGCATAAACCAAAAAAATACTTACTTTGAAGTAAGAATAAGAGCCTCCGGAAAAGGGCACTTTTTCCGGAGGATCGGGGCCAGTCTAGACGCTCTTTTCCGGCTTTTTTAAAAGCCGGAAAAAAGCGGCGGACATTTTTATTTAAATGCCGCGGGGGATATTTAAATCCCCCGCGGATTTCCCTACGACGACTAGTGAAATTTACATGCCCCTTCCAGAAAAGGGGCCAGTGTAGACGTAGCCCTATTGACTTCACTGAGAGTTCTTCAGCACTTACAGCAGGAGAACAGGGCCCCTGGATTCATTTAATATTGTGGTTTTCAAAGTATTGGTTGTGACCCAGTAATGAATCATGGAATGCCAGGCACTGGGTTGCTTTGCTATAGGGTGACCAGATGACTAGTGGGGGTTGCTAAAGCAGGCTTTCTGCAAGTCCTGGCACCACAGACTGCACTGCATGTTAGAAGTTGCTGGCAGTGGGTGTTCACAGGGCTCCACATGTTGCCCTCCTCTTTAGCACCAGCTCCACACTCCCATTGGCTGGTTCCCAACCAATAGGAGCTGGAGAGGACCATGCCTGCATCTGAGAGCCGTGCATAGGGCTGCTTGTGCACCTCTGCCTAGGGCTCAGACCTGCTACTGGCTGCTTCCAGGGAAAAGTGTGGTCTGAGGTGCCAGGACAAGTGGGAAACCAGCTTTAGAATCCCCACTGCTCCTCTGACTGAGTCAGTAGAGGTAAGCCCATGCCCAACCTGACCCCCAATGCCTTACCCAGCCCCCTCCTGTGCCCTAAGCCCCTCATTCCTAGACCCACCCTGGAACCCACACTCTAGACAAAAGATATAATTATGCTGGGTCACAGGCATCAATAATTTTCTTCCATTGGGTCATGAGAAAAAAAGTTTGAAAACTATTGATGTAATACACTAGCCCAGGGGTGGGCAAATTTCGGCCCAAAGGCCAGATTTGGTCCATAGGGTTAGTCCCTGGTGCATCCCCACCTCCGTGTTTACCTATGCTTCTGCTGGTATTGGAGGATCACAGCTTTGGTTGGTCACAAATTGCTGTTAATGGACAATGCGAGAGGCGGGAAGCAGCATTCCGGTCAGCAATGCTTTCCACTGCTCACACTGGCCACAAACAGCGATTTGCAGCCAACCTGAGCTGCAGTCTTCCGATACCTGTAGAGGCGCAGGTAAATATAGTGGCAGCGGCCTGCCAGGCACTAACCCTGTGGGCTGCAGTTTTATATTGTCCATCCCAGCACTAGCTGCTCAAAAGAATTCAGGCCCAGATGCTGCAAGCAACTTCATGCAGATACCCCTCTATGCCCATCAGGAAAAGGACTCTTGCAAGTCTGGGGCAAAGTTAAGGTGGAACAAGGAGAAATGTTATTTGCATGTGCATCAGCTCAAGTAACAAATAGGCAGACACTCTGGAAACCAGCAGTGACTGTGGCAAAAGACAAAATAAACACAATCGTAGCCCAAGAAGTATACAGTCTGAACAGGCAAAAAATACAATTAAGTCACACAGTGCACCAAGCAACCAGACAACTGATCTATCATAAAATAATGCATTTTAAGAAATCCATATATATCCAAGTATCTGCAGTTCAAACCCCAGCTGGCATGATAAAGGTTGGCTGTGTGCCACTGAAACCCATGAATCAAACTCTATAAAAGACAAAGGTGGGGGTGGGGATGAAGGGGAAGGGTGATGGAGAGAGCAAAACAGAGAACACATGGAGAAAAAGGGAGGGAAGGATCTAGAGAACAGTAAGTCCTACATTCTATAAAAACTTATGCCAGCTAATATGGTATCTAGAACCTTGGACAATTAGGGTACTTGGCATGTTAGCTGTTTTTATTTTTTTCAAGCTTCATGAATCCCAAAACACTATCTTAGGGTTCTTTACTTCGTTCTTCCTTTTAGTTCATTTAACCCTTAGTTTATGAGCCTACTGTACGGAACAGACTTTGTTTTTTTATATTTTATTAAAAGCAAGAAGATTGCCTGGGCTAAACGCACTGAATGTACAACACTGTTTTGTTATTTCTTTTACTCATCCACTAAACATCCTTCTACTGGACTTTATATCTGGCAAGAAGTGGGCAAGAATCTTCTTAATATTTGATCAGACTTCAAAGTTAGACCATTATCTTGGTGACATCAGTTTTGTGACTGTTTTGATCTAAAATTAATTCTTCCTCCTTTCCTCCAGCTGAGTCTTTTTGCAGAGGTGGTGGGTGAAAGCCAAGACGGGGAAGGCAAACCCCAGCCTTGCACTACCCTGCCCCTTCCACCCCAGACCTGCCCCTGGAGCCAAGCAGTGTAGACATAGCCTTGAAGTATTGTGTCCAGTTCTGGGCACCACATTTCAAGAAAGATGTGGAGAAATTGGAGAAGGTTCAGAGAAAGAGCAACAAAAATGATTAAAAGGTCTAGAAAACATGAGCTATGAAAGAAGGCTGAAAGAATTGGGCTTGTTTAGTTTGAAAAAGAGAAGTTTGAGAGGGGACATGAGAGCAGTTTTCAAGTATCTAAAAGGGTGTCACAAGGAGGAGGGAGAAAAATTGTTCTCTTTAGTCTCTGATAATAGGACAAGAAGCAATGGGCTTAAACTGCAGCAAGGGAGATTTAAGTTAGACATTAAGAAAAACTTCCTACCTGTCAAGGTGATTAAACACCGGAATAAATTGTCTAGGAAGGTGGAATATCCATCACCGGGGATACTTAAGAGCTGGTTAGATAGACATCTATCAGGGATGGTCTAGATGGTGCTTGGTCCTACCATGAGGGCAGGGGACTGGACTTGATGACTTCTTGAGGTCCCTTCCAGTTCTAGTATTGATTCTAGTATTGATTCTATGATTCTGCCGCTCTACTCTGCACTAGTTAGGCCTCAGCTGGAGTACTGTGTCCAGTTCTGGGTGCCACATTTCAAGAAAGATGTGGAGAAATTGGAAAGGGTACAGAGAAGAGCGACAAGAATGATTAAAGGTCTAGAGAACATGACCTATGAAGCCAGGCTTCATGAACTGGGCTTGTTTAGTTTGGAAAAAAGAAGATTAAGGGGGGACATGATAGTGGTTTTCAAATATCTAAAAGGGTGTCACAAGGAGGAAGGAGAAAATTTGTTCCTCTTGGTTTCTGAGGACAGGACAAGGAGTAATGGGCTTAAAGTGCAGCAAGGGAGGTTTAGATTGGACATTAGGAAAAAATTCCTAAATGCAAATGCCACGGGGGATATTTAAATCCCCCGCGGATTTTGCTATTCCGATGTGTCTAATCTGCATCCCTTTTCTGGAAAAGGGGTGCAGTGTAGACACAGCCATAGAGAATATATCTGATGAAGTAGTTCTTACCCACAAAAACTCATGATACTATATAATTTTGGTAATCTCTAAAGTACCACAGGATTTCTTGTTGTTTTTAAAGTTACAAACTAACGCAGCTCTCCCTTCCGAGAGTTAGTAAGTATGTTTAACCAGGTTTATAGAATATAAGCTCTTTGAGGCAGGAACCTTCTTTTTGTTCAGTATTTATACAGAGCCTAGCACAATTGGATCCTAGTCCATGACTAAGTTACTAGGCGCTACCACAATACAAATTAATTAGTTAATTAATTAATTAATTATTATCAAGTAAAAGTTCCTGGAATTTATAGTTGGGATGAGACTTTACCTTTGCATGCTGACATGGGGGTGCTTTTTGAAATATAGGAGTTTGAGGTTTACACATACTATCCCCTGTGAAATTTAGGGTCAGCTTTTCAGAAGAGCGCAACAGATGTAAGTACTCATTTCCTAATGAAAGTCAGTGAAAGTTGGGTCCCAAGTCCTCGAGGAGAAGCTTTTGAAAATTTCCACCTCAAGGTCCTGTCAAGTCGCTGTTCTCACCTAGTGGTGCTCCCCGGTTTCAAAGATTTTTCATTTAGTTTGGGCTTTCAGGACTGCAGTGCAGTGTGAAGCAATAATTCATTTTGTAACACTCAGGCTATGTCTACACTACACAGGGTTTTTTGAAAAACAGCCGTTTTTCTGAGAAAACTCACAGAGTTTTTTGCGAGAGCTCTTTCACAAAAAGGCGTGTATGGACAGGGAAAAGGGGGGTTTGTGCAAAAAGAGGAAAAAGCACAGGTGCCCTGGTGGCCATTCTGCGCATAGCAATCATAGCTACATGCAAGAGATCATGCATGCAGTCTGGACACACTTTTTCGCAAAGGCACATCGCTTTTTCGCTGCACTTTTGCAGTGTGGACGTGCTCTTGCATAAGAAGTTTTTGCAGAAGATCTCTTCCAATCAAAGCTTCTTGTACAAGGAGCCTGCAGTCTAGACATAGCTTCATTTATAGGGTCAATATTGTTCTTCCTTAAGCATGTTCACAGAAGATGGTCTGAAGCCTGAGTGACTATCAAATAAAAATCGAATTGATGACCCAAGTGCCAGGCTTCTCCTCCCCATAGTAAAACATATACAGACCCAAAATGGAAGATGGGAATGCTTTCTCTGTAAATGGAAAGTGGCAGAATCACCAAACTGTGATCGTGGCATGGTACAATCTCTTGGAGAATTGTGCGATACATGCTTATCCTGAAGATGTTCCAACCAGCTACTCCCTCTGCTTTGGACTGGATATGAGATCTTAAGATCCAACAGGAGTCATGCCTTTGCTTTCATTTTTCTATCACCATATGAAAGAAGAAGACTGTTCTTCCTTACTCCATGGACAAGGAGCAAAATTTGGTCCTACAGGTTTAACTTTTGCTTGCTGTTTATCACTACTTTACCTTTCATTAATGGATACATTAATTTCTATTATGGAATTTTGAGAGTGAATTGTTGATTGACACATTGAATTACCTGCAAAAGCGACGAGGAGTCCTGTGGCACCTTATAGACCCAGGGTATGTCTACACTAGAAAGTTAGTTCGAACTAACGGACGTTAGTTCGAACTAACTTTCCTATGCGCTACACTAGCGCTCCGCTAGTTCGAATTTGAATCGAACTAGCGGAGCGCTTAGTTCGAACTAGGAAAACCTCATTTTACGAGGACTAACGCCTAGTTCGAACTAGCTAGTTCGAACTAAGGGCTGTGTAGCCCTTTAGTTCGAACTAGTGGGAGGCTAGCCCTCCCCAGGTTTCCCTGGTGGCCACTCTGGCCAACACCAGGGAAACTCTATGCCCCCCTCCCGGCCCCGGACCCCTTAAAGGGGCACGGGCTGGCTACGGTGCCCGTGCCAGGTGCAAGCCTGCCAGCACCCAGCTAGCAGACCCTGCACCTGGCACGGCACAGAGCCACCCACCCGATGCCTCCCAGCCCACCCCCTCTTGCCGGGACCAGGCTGGCGGCTCCCGGGAGCTTGCCCTGGACCGCAAGAGGCGGGCACCTTCCTGGGCTAGTGCGGACATCGTGGACCTCGTCCACGATCTCCGCACTAGGCACAGGAAAGTGGCCGTCTAGGGCAGGAGAGCTGCCAGCCTGGCCACCCAGGAGCAGGTGTGCATGAAAATCAAGGGGGTCCACTGAGACCCCCGACCCTGAGCCCTGAGCTTACAATGGCCGTCCTGGGTCAGACCAAAGGTCCATCTAGCCCAGTAGCCTCTCTGCCAACAGCGGCCAACCCTAGGGACCCTGGAGGGGATGGACCGAAGACAATGACCAAGCCATTTGTCTCGTGCCATCCCTCTCCAGCCTTCCACAAACTTTGGGCAGGGACACCACTCCTACCCTCTGGCTAATAGGACTCCATGGACCCAACCTCCATCACTTGATCTCACTTCCCTTTAAACTCTGTTCTAGTTCTAGCCTTCACAGCCTCCTGCAGCAAGGAGTTCCACAGGTTAACTATTTGCTTTGGGAAGAAGAACAACTTTCTCTTACTAGTTTCAAGCCTGCTACCCATTCCTTTCCTTTGGTGTCCTCTAGTCCTTCTTTATGGGAACTCATGAAGAACTTTTCTGAATGCACCCTCTCCACCCAACCCCTGCTTTTAGAGACCTCTATCCTGTCCCCCCTCCGTCTCCTCTTTTCTAAGCTGAACAGTCCCAGTCTCTGTAGCCTCTCTTCATCTGGGACCTGTTCCCAACCCCTGATCATGTTAGTTGCCCTCCCCTCTCCCAGCCTTTCTCTTCCCCTCTCCCACCTCCTTTTCCCAGTCTCCCCCAGTTTTTTTCAATAAAGACAGAGTCAATGTTGGAAGAAACATTAGCTTTATTTTGTACATCAATAAGAAGGGGGGCTAGGGAAGGGCAAGTGGAAGAAGGTGAGGGAGGAATGGGGCACGAGCCCCCGATGGGGAGGACTGGGCTGGCTCTGCAGGCTTCTGGGGGTGGAAGCTCTCCTGCAGCCCCCCAATTACTCCCTCTCCCCAGATGGCAGCCTGCGGCAAGTGCAGCCGGGCTGATGGCCGAGTGGTGTGATGTGCCCAGTGTGGGCACTCAGGGCACTCCAAGCCAGAACTTCTTTGCAAGCGGGGCACCCCTTAGAACTGTGTGTCCGGGGTGGGGGTCGGGACCCTTTAAGCGCAGCCCTCGGCTAGCCTGAGACAGTATCTCCACGCTCTAAGTCCTCCTTTTATGCCCTGCCGGCACTGCTTCCGGCCATCATTAAGCCCTGTTCAGAGTCCACTCAATGTGGACTTACTAGTTCGAACTAGCAAAACGCTAGTTCGAACTAGTTTTTAGTTCTAGATGCGTTAGTTCGAACTAGCTTAGTTCGAATTAACTAATTCGAACTAAGTTAGTTCGAACTAGCGCTGTAGTGTAGACGTACCCTAACAGATTTATTGGAGGACAAGCTTTCGTGGGCAAAGACCCACTTTGTCAGATGCATGTAGTGGAAATTCCAGAGGCAGGTATAAATATACAGGCATAAGAAAATTGAGTAACCTGGTTTTTTATATTTCTGTCATTTTCTGACCACGGTGAATTATATATAGCTGAGGTGGGACTATAAAGTTTGGTTTGTTCTCATGCCTAGTGCACATCAGGGATGTGATCCTGTTAGGGAAAAGCTGCCTAGATAAAGGACAGCTTTCACTCTTCCTGTCCTCTAGTCATGTATTACCATGGTTTACATGCATGGTGAATCTTTTTCTCCTGCAGTTATTCTTTGCAATCTTGGATAAGCCACTCAATTTCTTAGAAGCTTAGTTTCCATATCTGTATGATGGGGATAATGGCTTCTCCTTTGTAAAGTGTTTTGACATCTATTAATAGAAAAGCTTTATATAAGTGCCAGGAACTAGGTATAGTTCTTATCTAAATTAGACAAGAGACAGATATGGACAGGAGTGAGGGGGGGGTGGGGACAAAAATTGTGACTTGGTCTGAGGAATTGTTTACACAGGGATACTAAGGAACATTAAATTGAATTAACTGCAAGTATGACTTTAAAGAGGATTACGTAAAATGCATTAAACTCTGTGTAATTATTCTGATTCAGAAATAAGGTGACTTTATTTCAATTTATTTTAATTTACTTCCAAGTAATGCTGTTTCAAATAGTTCTATTTTAAAGCGCACGAAGGAACTTTAGTACACACCAGCAGGGTCTACACAGATCGATTAATGTGTGACATGTTAAGTTCATTTTCAAAATCCCTCACATATAACACATGTAATGCAAATAGCACCTGCAAGGCATTGAAGTCAGTGTAAGGCGGTAGTAAGAGGATGTTCTTCCCTATGTAGGATCCAACCCTAGTAACACTTCTCTTAGACTAATTGCTGTTTATTTACTATGGCATACTCTGTAGCAATGTGTCAGTTTATTTTAAAATATGTGAGTAAATGACAAATTGGTACCAAACGTCATGGCCTGGCATGTGAATTGTAGCATCTCAATCTAAATATCTAAGAAGAACTGTATCATTACAATGTTGAGATTTTTGCAATGAGAATATCTTACATTTTCACCATTTCCTGGTCTTTGCACAACCTTTGAATCTGTTCTAGAACTCTTTACTCAGGCAAAAAGGTCACTGAAGTCAATTCTGAGCAAGAATTGCAAGATCAAATCCTTTGTCACAAGTAGGCAGTGACCTTAGAATTTAAATTTTCCATGCAAACCATGGAAGAACTTAACAAGCAATGGTGCTTCCTAATGTTCTGTAATTCTGTTTATTTCCCATTCACTTTCTCCCCTCTCTTTATGACTTCTGCAACCTGTGATGAAAAGGTAAAAGGATTACCCAATCAAAAAACGGAGAATACTGAAGGAGAAAACCATGGTTGGGGTAGCCCTAGTTTCTAGAGATTAAACTGGACATTAAAATTCCGCTGACGTTTTCTTGCACAAAGATGGAAAGGAAAACAGGAAATGATATAGCACAAATCCTTTCTCTTGGCAACAATGAAAATAGGAACTACAGCAGTAAAACTTAACCCATTCACATTTCAATTGTTGTATTACACTCTGGTGGCCTGTATCTTATATTGTGCTTTAGCTTTCCCAAAGTAATGTGATTATAATCAATTTGGACTTCGGTTGCCATCGTGCATTCCCTAGCGAGGCTCCCAGCGTCTTGACTACAAATTCTAGAATTGCTATACAAAATGATGACAAAAAGTAGATTTTTCTACCAGAACTAATGGGTGTTCACGGATGAGTCTTTCCCCTTTTTTGCACCACATAAATAATGCCAGAATTGGGCCAAGTCTTCTTGAGAAAGGTGGTCATTTAATGTAAGTAAATCCACATTAAATATTGAAGATCTGAAAAAAGCTGCCTTTTCAAAGAGGTCACTTTTAAGTGAAGGAAATAACAATGCATGTGTGGCTGGCCAGCCTTGCACTGGATGACACAGAGTTAATGGCTCATAGAGAGCATATACATGTTTTTAAAGATGTTTTATTGCTTACAAAAGGAAGTAGTCTAGAGAGACTGGATACATAAACTGGCTCCAGCCAGCTGCGGCTGTCAGAGTAGGAAGGATCCTGTTCAATTAGTGTTGTAAAATAAAATACTTTGTAAAGGAAATAAACACTATGAGAGCTAAGATTCATGCTTTCAAATATACACAAGGTTTGAATTTTTAATTAGGGCTGCTAATTACAGTCATCAGAAAGCAGAACAGAATAGATTTTACCTTACATTTAGCAGACAAGCCTTCAACCCCAGTGTATTTTTCAATTTCATTAATATTTTATGAAAATGGCCCTTGCAGCTTCAGCCTATTCCGTGCCTCCTACGAAAACTGCCCCACATTATGGATGCCAATGCCTTTAAGCCATGTGCATTAGTGAGATGACAAAATGCAAAACAGCATCCTGTCAACCATTGCCATCAATTGATTCTATTAGATAGTGTAAAAACAGTTGGGTGTGAATTATAATCTCGCTGACACTAATGATGAAACAAGACACTGGCTTGGAGCAGCCATTAGCTATGAGCCAGAAATTAATGCTTCTAATATTTTTGAACAAATTAACCTTAATGAACTGGCCATGCATATCCTGTAGTATATACTGATAAGTCAATTAGTAGGCGAATAGGGGTTATGTATATATAGATATGTAGAAAAAGATGTATGGACATGTAGCTTTGCATCTACAGAATACTATAATACACAGTGATTCAGAAAATTAGTAACCTTTTAATACATAATAACTCTAATTTACAAGGGTCTGGATTTCTAATGAATTTCAGTGAAATCCTACATGCAAGAAAGTCAATAAGCAAATGTGAAATTCAGTGTGTTGCAAGGCCATAGACCCCATGGAGCAGTGTAGTGTTAATATAATCATCTTGAGTCAGCTCATACCTAAGCATTAGGAGGTGAGGTTATTTAGGTTTCTGAAGTCTACATTTACTGATCAATAAACCACAGCATTTTTCCTCTATTTATCACTGTCTGTAAGCATTTGGCTCACAATCCTACTTGCTTCAAACTCAGTGACTCGATATAAAAGGACACCTACTGTTTTTAAATGACATAGTATAGAGTGCTAAACTGCAGTGCTAAGTTCTAGAAACCCATTCACAAGCAACCTAAAAAACCCAAATGGCTAATTTATAAAAGAGCAGAAAACAAAGGTAAGATACTTGCCAACAATAGTTTGTTGGTTTAACTTTGACTTGCTTTCCTGGGAAAGAAGAAAACAGAATTTTCAATGTGAACTGTCAGCCCTAGTTATGACAGAGCCTCACTAGTTAGAAATTCAGAGCTCTTCCTCCATTGGCAGAATGATGTAAAGAAAACCACCAAACAGAATTCTTTCAAGTTTCAACTACAACTCTACTTAAATAATTTACTTTTTAGTTTTACTCAGCCTATTCTTTTTAAACTTGGTTGACATTTTCGTTGACAAGCATACTTTACTGCACAAGATCAGTGGGGAAATTGGCAGGGAAAAAAAAGGCTGCCTCTGCTGAAAGAGAGAACGTCTGTCTTGCCTTTGGGAAAATAGTGCTGGCACTGACCCTTTCTGAAGCCAATAACAACTGGTAAATCAGTCAATATAAGTAAAATATTTGGTTGCTTACAGTCTTGCCTTTTTATATAAGGCGTAAACAAGGGGCTGTTTAGCTAATGTATTTAAATCAACCTGGCAATAAAAATGTTGGGTGTGAACATAAAGCCTTTAAATTCATCCATTAGCAGCTAATAAATAAAATTATTAAATCAGTGAAAACTTAAACATGAAAACATTCCCTTATGAACTACTGACAGCTACAGTTAAAACTAGAGGAGGGCAGGAAAAAATGATGTGGAAATAACATGTTAAGTGTAGCTTCTGGTCTCCAAGATCCCTGGCTTTCATAATTCAATATTTATGATGCTACTTAGTTACCAAAATAGAAGGCAGCAAGACAATAGAGCTGTTTAGGGAAGTCATATCTATTTGGATTATAAACTGAATGACTGACCCGTGCTCCCTGAGTATCTTTAAGTTGAGACAAACTAAAAGAGTCTACAGTAACACATCAACAAATGTTTCCACGGTGTTCCTGTAAAAGTCTGTTTTCTGGAAATAAATGAAATATTGCTATCTGTGCATTAGTGGTGGGTTCCATTACCAGTATGCAATCATTCGGATACTTTTGGGGCAACATATTTTAGAGAGTTTATAGCACAGTTAAATAGCAAACATGCTCAGGCCAGTTTCATCCCTGGTGAGCTACAAGTTAGATGAAGGCAATGCAGTTACCTGGAGGGTTGATTTTTTGGCTCACAGTTCATAGAAGTAATTTTAGAATGCAGTGTGGCCTAGCAGAGAGAGGGCTAGACTGGAAGTCAGAGGTCCAAGGGGTTTATTTTCAGCTCTGTCACTGACTTAAACAAGATATTTCACTGTACTGTGCCTCTGTTTCCCCACATACTCCATTTGTCCGTCTTTTCTATTTCAATTGTAAGCTCTTTTGGACAAGGACTGTCTCATAATGTGGCTAAAATCCTGTCTCCATTGAAGTCAATGGGAATTTTGCCATGAATTTCAGTGAGGTCAGGATTGTGTGCTATATGTTTGCTCAACACTTAGGGTGTGTCTAGACTACATGCCTCCTTCGACGGAGGCATGTAGATTAGCCAGATCGGAAGAGGGAAATGAAGCCGCGATTAAAATAATCGCGGCTTCATTTAAATTTAAATGGCTGCCCCGATCTGCCGATCAGCTGTTTGTCGGCAGATCGGGGGAGTCTGGACGCGATGCCCCGACAAAGAAGCCTTTCTTCATCGACACAGGTAAGCCTCGTGAAACCAGGCTTACCTGTGTCGATGAAGAAAGGCTTCTTTGTCGGGGCATCGCGTCCAGACTCCCCCGATCTGCCGACAAACAGCTGATCGGCAGATCGGGGCAGCCATTTAAATTTAAATGAAGCCGCGATTATTTTAATCGCGGCTTCATTTCCCTCTTCCGATCTGGCTAATCTACATGCCTCCGTCGAAGGAGGCATGTAGTCTAGACACACCCATAATGAAAACAGGACTCGGGTCTAGATTTGGGTTTCAAGGCACTGCTGTAATAATAAGAATAAGATGTACCACAAAAGATCACTTACGAAAATGAGGCAAATAATTCAAGCAAACTTTATCCCCTACCAACACTGCGGATTTCTTTGGCCAGCTATTGCCTCACTGAATAACTGCCTCTGAAACAGGCACACATGTACCCAGACAAAGCAGCATTACTACATGTCCATGTTCTGAAAAACAACAGCCTGGCCCTGCTTGGATCATTCCTATTAGTTGTGCATTATTCTTTACATGGCTGGTGTTGTTTGGTTCCTGTTGTTGGGTTGGAGGGCACAAAAGTGTGAACTAAAACCTGAGCCCTTGAGCCCGCTCCAGAATACAGTGTCACTCCATGACTTCTGTTGTGGAAGTCATTGGAAGAATAGCTTCTCTGTGGCCTTTGAGTTGCTATCCAGAATTAGGGAGGAAACTTCCATGCAAGATTTGTTGATACATGTCTAGGCATACATGGCAACCAGGCTGCGTCTAGACTGGCAAATTTTGCGTAAATACTTTTAACGGAAAAGTTTTTCCGTTAAAAGTATTTGCACAAGAGAGCGTCTATACTGGCATCTGCTTTTGTGCAAAAGATTTGCTTTTACGCAAAAGCATCTGTGCCAGTGTAGATGCTCTCTTGCGCAAGAAAGCTCCGTTGGCCATTTTAGCCATCGGGCTTTCTTGCGCAAGAAATTAACTTGTCTGTTTACACTGGCCCTCTTGCGCAAGAATACTTGCACAAGAGGGCTTATCCCTGAGCGGAAGCATCAGAGTATTTGCGCAAGAACCACTGATTTTGTACAGTACAAAGTCAGTGTTCTTGCACAAATACTCGCGGCCAGTCTAGACAGGTGGCAAGATTTTGTGCAAAAGCGGCCTCTTTTGCACAAAATCTTGCCAGTCTAGATGCAGCACCAAAGTTTGGCCCCTTATCCACACTGTCTGTGAGAATTTACAACTGAATGAAGAGACTGTGCAGGTCAGAAAGCAAAATATTGCTAGCAACATTACTCTTTGCTGTCCTGGTGGGGCACCAGAAAGAAAGAGCTTAGTCATTCTTTGAGTCTGATGGGATCAGTAGCCTTTGCAAGGTGACTGTGGCTTAACCTTCAGTTTTCTATGTTTCATACCCTATGGTCCATATTTAGTGCATACTCAATCATTACTAGGGAAAATCTGATTCTGAAGTCCAAAGGAGGCTTGTCTGAGTGAAAAAAATTAAAAAGGAACTTCAAGATGTGGCCCAATATTTAATATATCTGTTCAGTATAATTTTTTTCACCAGCACCCAGTTTCAGTTTGAGTGGTTTGTTTTAAAGGGTCTGCAGTGAAAATGCACTTTTGTAAGAAAATGATCAGCAGAGTAACATTTACCATAAATACTAGTCACTGCTTCTGCATTCTCTAATCTGAGTTGCTGGGTTTTTTTTTAATCCCATCAGTTATACCACTGCCAGTCCAACAGCTCATCTGGAAAAAGGTAACAAACCACCTGAGAGCTGTATGAGCTGTTCCACTGAGACCCTTTGAAGTGTGGACCCACCATGGGAGACATGCTGTCTGGAAGTGGGATGAAAAGATTGAGACTGAAGGCTTCAGCATGTAGCTTCTTGGGGATTCTCCTTGTAACTTCTCTTATAATCCCCATCCTTTTAGCAAAGCTGCTGGTGTTCCACAATCTCACAGAAGTAGTTGGAGCATGTCAGTTCTTCTGGTAGGTGGGAGTGGCTTCTTGGGAAGAGGAAATTAGGGAGTAAGGGGCAGCTAGACTTAAGGAAGAGGTCAGGCTGAGGTTTTTGCAGTATGGTATGTGGCTTTTCAGTTACAAATCAAGCCAAACCCGAGAAAGGGGGTGAGTTTAGGCACTGATTTAGAGTCTTTGCACTTTCTTGAAGGGGGAATTTGGAGTTCAGTTAATTCATACCCATAATCCACACAAATCCTTTATATGTTCCAGCTTTGTGGGCTGAATTCTCACAGAGACAGAAGAAACCTCTTGGAGAGAGAACCTCCTTGGAGAGAGAAATTTGTTTCCATAAAGAATTTCCCTCCTCTTACCACCTTCAACAAGTTTTACCACAAGAAGGGCTCGTCTGCCCTACAGTCATTTTCTTCTGTGGAAAATGTGTTATCCCAGCTAGGATTCAACCCTGAAGTCTTTTCAGACTTTAATCAAGCCAGACTTCTTTAGAAGACAATCGTAGTTGAGGTTATTCATCAGGACTTTGCAGGATTGGGCCTTTCGTGTTTAGAAAGAGCAATAAAATAATGGTGATTCCATATCCCATCATACTAAGTAGTCATGGGTGCAAGCTACAAAATTCAGATCTAGATCGGCTGCATTTAGATTTCAAACACTCCACAAATCAGGATTTTTCATATCTGACATGCTGATCTGGATTCATCCCTAGTTCTAAGAAGTCTCCTTTCATTTATTCAGGATCTCAAGCTTCAATCTTTGACAGTCTAAGTACCCATAATTCCTACTAACCTCAACAGGAGTTGAAGCCATTCAGTTTACCATTAGATCAATTCCTTTGTGGCTATTTGGCTAACTACATGTTAGCTATATACTTTGTCTGAATCTTAGGCTTATGTTGGCCTAAGCTGTGCTACTCCAGTTATGTGAATAATATAATTGGAGTTGTAGCTTAGTTCAACTTACTGTGGTGTCTATACCATGCTGTACTGATGGGAGACAATTTCTCATCCACTTACCTCACTGTTTTTGTAGATGGAGTATCAGAGTCAACCAGAGTGCTCTGCCATTGATTTAGCAGGTCTTCACTAGATCTGCTAAATTGACACCCTCTGCATCAATTGCAGCAAGACTGATCTACCAGTAAGTATAGACATAGCCAGGCTTAGACCCCTACAAAAAGTAATACATCTTAATCTGTTCATCTTTAACTCACTTCTTTGACACTTCTTACATCATTCCTTAAATCAATACCCACTTCATGTTTCCTAGAGCAATATTGTGTGATCTAAGTTAATGTGTACTTCTCAGGAAAATGCAAGTAATGACTAATTATGCTATGGAACAATTTATTTATGCTATAACATATATTACTATGTCTATGTCTAGACTACATCCCTTTTTCGAAAGAGGGATGTAAATTAGACATATCAAAAATGCAAATGAAGTTGGGATTTGATTTTCCCGCTTTTTTGCATAATGGCGGCCACGCGTTCTTTTGAAACCGGGTATTTCAAAAATGGAACCGTGGTCTAGACAATCCTGTCTACAGGCTCTTTCAAAAAAGGGTTTGTTTTTTTTTGAAAGAACTGCATCTAGACATCAGTTTCACTTTCAAAATATCTTTGAAAGAACGCGCAGCCGCCATTATGCAAATGAAGTGCTAGAAATTCAAATCCCGGCTTCATTTGCAATTTTGATATGTCTAATTTACATCCCTCTTTTGAAGGAGGGGTGTAGTTCAGACATGCCCTATGTGGGCCACATCCATGTGGTGCCCCGGAGATACACACAAACTTTGGGCTGAGGTACCAGACAATAAGATAAAATAGGAGCAAACCCTTCCCACTCAGATCTCACATTATCTTCTTACGCCTAGTCTCCAAGATGTTTGGACTGGCTAGCTAGGCCTGGTATCAGCACTATCTGCAAAAGGCGGAGTATGTTTTTAGCTCGCTCACTTGTTCCTTTATGATCTGGAGGCAGACTGAAGGGTAAATGTGCATGTAACTCTGCCTGTAGAGACTCCTTACACAGAATGAAGCTTCTGCTCATCAAAGAATTTGCAGTATGTTGTTGTTATTTTTGTTTTCAGGTGTTTATGAGCTGCTGAGATGCTTCATTAAAATTCGTACTAGAAGACTTACTCGGCATTGTCTGGGTTCTTCAGAGCAGGGGGCTGGAGATGTGGGGCTGCAAGAGTCAGGGCAGGGCCTTGAGGATGTGAAGAGGTCAGGGCAGACATGTCGGTGCAGGTGTCAGGGAGAAAGGGCATGAGACATGGGCTGGGAATATGGGGGGTGCAAGAGTGAGAGCTGTGGATGAGAAGAAGCTCAGGGCTGGTGACGAGGGTATAGGAGTCAGGGAAGGGGATGAGAAGAGGCTCAGAGTATGGAGCTTGGAGAAGGAGGGGCTAAGGGCAGAGAGTGGGGGTGGCTGATGGCTTCCCCCCCAGTGGTGGGCAGTGGTGGCCTAGGACAGCCCAGGGCAGCTTGTCCCCAGGGCTGATGAAGACTATCTCCCTCCCGCGCCTCAGCACGAAAGGCCAGAAGGGTCTCCCTCCCTTGACCCCCAGTCCAGGATAGTTGGGTTTGGTGAGGGCTCTTTTCCTCTCCCCTGGTCCCTCCCAAGGTTGGGGGGGGGGGACTAGTAGGGGCTCCTTCCCTTTCCCCTGGTGCCTCCCAGTGCTGGGAGGGGCCAACCCGGGGTGGAAGGAGGGTCTCTCTCCCTTCCGCCTCCCTGGCCCAGGATGGGGGAGGGGGGACTGGTGGGGGCTCCCTCTTCCCTGACCCCTAAGCCAACAGGAGAATTTTCCTCTGCCCCGGCACCTCCCAGGGAGGGGTTACTCGCGGGGCCTTTCTCCCAGACAGGGGGCTCCACTCACCTGGTCTGGTGGCAGGCAAGATGGCAAGCCCCAGCCCTCCTGGCCACTCTCTTGGTGGTATATCTGCCCCCATTGGTCACTTTGCAGTATAGCTCTCCCCTATAGGGCCACTTAGAGTATAGCATCCCTCCAAACATCCCCTCCCTTTTTCATGTTATGGAAAACAGTCCCATTCCTGACACTTCTGGTTTTCCTGACCCAACCAAACCCTGAGCTTGCTTTAAGTTAGGAGAAGAGGAAGCTGTATACCAAATTTGGTGGTCTTAGCTTTTACCATTTAAGAGGATTATTTCAACAAACAGACTCACAGACAGATGGATGGACAGGTGCACATTTCTAAAATATATAGAAGAATTTATATTCCCTATAAATACCACATGAGAGTGAGGGAAGCCAGAACAAATCCTAAGCTGTACCGTGTAATAGAATAATGCAACCTGTTCCTAATGGTGCACCAGGCCTTCTTGGAAGAGCTGGGGAGGGGACTAGATTATGCACTCTTTCCTCTAAAGAGTAATATGAGACCCAAAAGGGTGAGTTTATTGTGAGAAGAGAAAAAAGGGACTTGTCCTAGAACCTTGTGTGGGGTGCACTTTAGAAGGTTGCATTGTTTGTGTTTGTCATCTTGGCATGCTCCACACAAGAGACAGAGATGTCAGGGAACGCAGCTGTTTTTCAAGCAAACTATCCAAAATCAGTAGGAGTTTTCCTGAATAAAAACTTCAAGATTTGGGCCTATGTGAGCCACGAATGCTGAAAAATGTGATCCTCTGTGCCCTGCTCAGAAAAAAATTCCCACTGACTTTAACTGGAGTTTGCCAGTATAAGGAATTAAGGAGCTCTAAGCCAGATCTAGCAGCAATAAAGCTTTCTGTAATTCAAGGACTTTTACATGTGATTTACTAATGAAATATGCACGACTGGCACATTCATCAAAACATCACTATCCATCTGAAAGAGATATTTGAACTAAGAGAAGGAACGCAGCCCCACTGAGTAGCAAAAGGTGCCAGCTACAAATGAAGAACAGAAACCTGAGGTCCTTTCTCCCATTGACAAGACATAAGTGGGAGTTTTGCCTGTGTACAATCTGACTATAAACTGAGTGAAAACTGCAGAATTTAGGATGAGGGACAGGACTGTCACTTTTATGCAAATATGACTGCAAATATTACAGAGACCGTAGCGTATTATTTCATTTGAAATAATTGCCCTTTAATGTTGTCTACAAAGCTTCCTTTGTAATCAATATCCTGTTTAAAGAATAGAAAATTGAAGGGGCAAATAATGCACTTTTAAAGCAACAAAGAAGGTTGGATTTTTCATATAATCAGTGGAAGAATCATTTTTACAGTGTTTCCTATGTAATTAATGCCAGTCCTGTTTAGCCAATGTAAAATACTCATGAGCAATTACTTAACTATACATATATTAAAGCTTAATTGGTAAATAAATTAAGCATGTAATTAATTGCTTTAATCAGTAGGCTTTTAATATTGTAATTATCACTTGATACATTAGGGCATGCTAAGAATACTTTTTGCCAAAAATACTTTGTTAATTAATCATTAAAACTTATCTTACTACATGCTCATTAATGATTTATTACAGATGCTGGGCCAAATTCTTCTCTCATTTACAGTACCGCTAGCTCCATTGAAGTTAACAGAGGTTCATTGGTATAAATGAGAGGAGAGTTAGGTCCTGTTAATTTACATGTGAAATGTTGCTCAGTGTTCACTGCCATAGATAGAATTCCTTTAACTTCTTGCTTGGTTTAATATGACACTAACCTGTTTCTCTACTATGTTGTTTAACTCTAGGCATATTCTACTCTCCTTCATTCCCAAGCTGAATGGCCATGTGCTGTTGTAGGTAGGGGAGATTAATGGGATTCAGAAGAGTTGTGTTTTATTTCCAGCCCTGACACCAATCAGTTGTATGAACTTGGGTAAATTGCTTCTCCTTTTTGTATCTCTATAATAATGGGAAAAGAATGCAGTAGAAATGGTAGTTCTGCTGTGGGTTAGGTGTCAAATGACAGGGATCTTTCACAAGGGATCTCTCCCTACAGTGCAACTTGAAACATAATTCTGCAGCTGAAGTAGTGTCTGTGGAATGGTGTCTTGGCATTCCACAGACCCAGATGAATCCCCTCTGTTCACAGCCTGTTTCCGCAAATCCAGATTCTTTGGATGCATTGATGTAAATCTGGAGTAAATGCACTCAAATCAATGTTACTGCACTGGATTTACTGCACTGGATTTTAGCTAAAATTGGAATCTGACTAGGGTTGCCAGATGGTTTCAACAAAAATACTGGACATACTTGACATTACATCACAATCTACATTGCACCTTATTTAGAAAACACTGGACATTTATATTTTCTCAGTTATATTTTCTCAATTTGTCTCCCGAACAGAAAGCTCAAATACTGGACTGTCCAGTTCAAAACCGGACATCTGACAACCCTAAATCTGACCTTCGTGTCATGTACTAAGTCCATCACTGGGCCTAATTTAGAAATTGAGACATACAGCTATTTAGTTTTGGAGTATGATGTCCAGTTTTCATAACTGTGAACTTCACAATATGCAGTTAGCACACTTGATGGCAACATTTCTTCTATTGGTAAAACTTAATGGAAATTAAATTTCATTATGTTGTGATGGTAGCAATAACTTTTACTACTAGATGGAAGTTGAGGACACTTATCACCTCCTAATTGTTACACAACACCTTACAGGATCTGACCCAAAGTCTCTAAATGAAAAGTACTTATATCTTTAATTATATGGGTTTTTGTATACTCTGGGTTGAGTTCTATAAAAGTTTATTCAAGTCTCGGTGTCCATGCTAAGAAAACAAATATTTCCTAAAACACATACACACACACACAAGTGCACATGCAAACATGCATTCTTCTAGTCTCTCCTTTTCGGAAGGAAGGAAGGCAGACAGGCAGGCAGGCAGGCAGGCAGGCATTAACTTATTTTTTAGCATGGACAGCAAGATTTACAAAGCTAAATTCAGAGCATGCTAAAAACATAGAAAAAAGATAGTATTAATTTCCATAATTACTGCTATATCCTTACAAATTTGAAAATATTGTTCATTAGAGTGAATCAGATGTGTTGTAATGTTTAGTCTAAGACAGTGTTTCAGTGCTTTAAAGAGAATACAATGTGATTCTCAGCACCACTTGTTAAATAAAGGAAAAAATAATTACAGCAGTGAAATCATCTGTGAGTGCTGAAGTTTCGATCTGTTCGCTAGATAAAGGAGTTCTTCCTTCAGACTGTTTTCCATTGAGGGAAAGAAAGGGGAAATGGGAACTATGAAAAAATATGTCTGATCATGTTAACCATCTTCTGGAGTACCTGCAATACTAAAACAAGCTAATCTATAATACACACAGTTTCTGTTGATTTCTATACTCGGCATATACTTGTACATGATGCATTACAATAAGCATTTTCTAGAGAGTAGCTTCCATGGGCCCCATGATACCTTCTGCTTCCACAAGTGGAGGGAAGCCAAAAATAGATAAATTGGCTAGGGGAGTTACATAATGGGAAGGATGAGTTAAAGCAGGTCTGATTAATTCTCTGTCTCCAAAATTTGTGGGCCAAACCCAAACAAGTTATTAAACAAGCTTGGCCCTCTGTCCCTTGGAACTACCTTTCAAGTCAGCTTCCAGGGCAGCTGCATATCAAGGGACATTCTGACAGCACAGTTCTTACAAAAGGCATGCGGCCCAAGTGCAGCAAGGTGTTTGGGGTGGGATGGGATTCGAGTGGGGGGCCCACAGGGCAAATAATTATCTGAGAGTGTCCATGATGTTTGGAGACTAAAATCCACGAGTGAAGGTGACAAACCCTCTGCTGCACAATGGAGGAATACGAAGGGAAGCTCTTGAGTTGACTCTTGTGGTGTTGTCACTGCCCTCGATGGATGCATAGAAAAGAAAGTGGCCCGATGGACATTTTTTTGCAACCAACTCTGATTCATTTCTCATCTGCAATTCCAATTAATAGTTTTGTATCCTTGTATCTGTGGCTTCAGCTTCTGATGGGGCATATTTGTGATCTAACTTTTGCTATATGAAAGGACAATATGATAACATTTTATCCTCTCCCAAAGGCACAATATGCCACCTACAGGTGCCATGCACATAGATGCTGACAGAAAATGGTAGCTTCACAGTACACAAAGCTAAAGGCAACATTTCACAGCCTCTCTTAAATGCACTTTAAAAAATAGTTTTGGCAGACAGTCAAAAGATATGCAAAAAGCAGCTATTATGAGGAGTGTTAAATACACAATGATTAGTACAACGTAGATGACAATATGGCTACAAAGCTTCTCATCTTTTGAGCCACATCCTTCTCACCTTACTCACACAGGAAGACCCTTTTAAGCCAATGGAACAATTCACATATGTAAAGAGAGCAGGGTTTCACGCTTTGGGTAGCATGTATTACTATAGATTGTCACTCTACATGCAGACAGGTCAATGTACATTTTTAAAAAAGCAAAACTAAAAGTACGAGTTATTTGATGAAAAATTGGTGGCATACTTACTTTCCATTTTATACAAACTAGGGTCTAGTTCCACCAGCTATTTTAATCTTACAGATCAAGTCCTCTTAATAAATGTATGCCTTAACTGCCTCATCTATAAAATGGGGACAGTAATATTTACCTCTATAGTACAGCACTGCATGAGACCTTTTGATGCAAAATTCCAGATAAGAGCTAGATATTATTATATGTTAAAAATTAAATCAATCTAGAATAAACTGGTACAAATGCTTAATGTAGATGCACTTAAACTAGTTTAAAACATATTTAAACTTGTTTATCTTAATTTGGTAATTTACCAACATGCTAATCCAAATTAAGTGAGAGTTAAATCAGATTAAGTGTATCTAGATTTGGGGGTTGCACGAGTTTAACAAGATTGATTTAAAATCAATTGAGTTAAACCAGCACAACTTTTCTCTCAGGCTACGTCTACACTGCAGAGCTTTTTTGGGATACCTCCAACGTCCCTGTAAACCTTAATGCATGAGAGTTAAGGGACATTATGCAATAGCAATTTATTTCAAAATTTGGCGCTGTGTAGATAGTGCCAAATTTTAAAATAAGCTATTTTGAAATTACCTCAAAATAAACTATGCACAAATTGCGTAGCACAATTTGCACAGCACAAATTGTGTAGCTTATTTTTGAGGTAAGGGTGCTGTTTAGACACACCCTCAGAGACTAGGTTTAAAAGATATAAAGGTTTTCAAATTTTATTCTGAGTTGTTTAAACACCAACTTTTTTTTAACATTTACTACAATTTAAATATGAAAAATAGCTACTGAATATGTTATAGGCAATTAGGGTGACTTTAATTCATTTGCAGAACCCAAGGAATAACCTGTGTTGAAATGGAGGATTCAGCCCCCTTTTCCGTGGTTTCCATTGCAAAGCAATTTGTAAGCAGTTTAGTGATCTGTAGTTATGAAACTGGTACATTTTATTTCTGTGTCTACTGGACTTGCAAAAAATTCAAAAAGCTCTCTGTATGCAGGGCTCAACAGTTATTTTGTTCTTAGAAGTTGGTGTGCTCTTTATCCAAGAAAACATACAAACACTCTGCTCTCTCTCATGAAGATTTTTTTCTTGTACTTTTCCTTAATCTAAAAAAAAATAATCTTAGAGTGATAGTATGTATTTTCCACTGTGGTTTATGGATGATAAACAGTACATACTATTAAGACAACTATCCCAGCTGGACCTCGCCTCTTGAAATGTGCAACTGCTTTTGCTCTGGGAGTACATCTACACAGTGGCACTATTTTGGGATAACGTCCATTATCCTGAAATAACATTCTGCACTGTCTACACAAGAAGCCCGTTATTTATTTTGAAATACATTTGAAATAATGGGCTTCTTATTTCAGCTTCCTGTAAACCTTATTGCACAAGATTTAAGGAGGCCACTGGAACAGCAATTTATTTTGAAATGCAGCTCTTTGTGGACAGTGCCAAATTTTGAAATAAGCTATTTCTTAATAAGCTACACAATTTGCGTAGCTCAAATTGGGTAGCTTATTTAGAGGTATGCACTGCAGTGTAGACATACCCTGGGAGTTTGGTGAACAAAAATTTCACAGTCCTGTTAAGGTCATAGTTTGAAGTAAAATAGTGTTAGTAATAAACATTGCACCCACATAACCATGGATGTCATCAGTTGATCCAATAAAGAAAACAACTGTAAACTTAAAAAGGGAACCATTTTATTCCTGCCCTTGTCACCACATGCACTGGAAAGGAACCATACAGGCCCCTTTTTTAGCTAGTAATGTCTAATGTAGTAAGACAGGAATAAGCAGAGTAGAAAGCACCTGTCAGCTCTATTTCCCACTCTCCTTGATTAGCATGAAACATTAATAGGGCTCTCAAAAATTCTGGTCTGAAATGGGCTTTGCCTGAAATCATGTCTGTCTTTACTGCACAAAAGCCGCTGTCATTAAAAAAGGGCAGCTAACTAAAGAAGACTCTTTCTTGAAATTTATACCATTTTTTTCATACAATGACAAATTATTTTAATAATAGGAATTGCACACGCTGCCATTTGTATAATGTTTCCCATAAAATTCCCCCATTAAATTTGCTCCTCTACTTGACTCATCTCTTTTTTTTAAAAAAAAATGACACATGCAAAATGATACATCATGCTTTCTTACAAAGAATTGAAAATGAACATACTGTAATGGGTTAACATACGTTTTAATAAAATTTTCATTGTTGCACATTTCACTTTTCGGTACTGAGAGCCAGGGCTGTATCAGTAACCTCAGGCGATGCCTAAGGATAAAACAAATCATGTGATAGTGAACTATTTTCACCTATTTATCCTTCTACTGAAAATATATTCATAAATACAAAA